>NC_041409.2:24192649-24455149 GCF_900747795.2 Erpetoichthys calabaricus | reverse complement strand
TCCCTGCGTAGAGTTTGCATGTTCTCCCCGTATCTGCGTGGGTTTCCTCCCACAGTCCAGAGACATGAAGGTTAGGCACATTGGCGATTCTAAATTGTCTCTAGTGTGTGCTTGGTGTGTGGGTATGTGTGTGCCCTGCGGTGGGCTGGCACCCTGCCTGGGGTTTGTTTCTACCTTGCGCCCTGGGATTGGCTCCAGCAGATCCCTGTGACCCTGTGTTAGAATATTGAAGGTTGGATAATGGATGGATGGATAACTCCTAAACTTAAATTCAAATATTTTTTTAAAAATACAGCAGCATAAGCAGGGGGAGATTTGCACAGTTTGAAGGAGTTGGGACTGATTTCTGCACGCAGTGTTCCCTAAGGCCCATATCTCAACCGCGTGCACATTTACGCAGACTGGTTTTGGGTACAAGTGAGTACGGATGTGTGCGCAAGTGACCCTTGTGATGGACCCGAGTGCCATCCTTGGTTGCTTCCTGCCTTGCACCTAAAGTTGCTCTAATTGATGTGGCCCCGTGTTACACTGTAATTCAAAATGCTTCCATTATAACACAAATTTTAATATTTAAGATACTGTTTTAAAAATAGAAATTGTGGATGGATAATAAATGCAGTTTATTCTGATATACAGTCATGTAAAAAATTAAGTACAAACTGTGAACTTTTTTTTCTTTTTAACATATGTGGACACATCATTTCTATCTTATTTTAAACAGTATCTTTAGATAAAGATGCTGTAATTGAAATAAAAAGAAAAACAATGAAAAATTGACTTTTTAATAATTTACTCAATGGAACTTGGACAGATATGCCATTTCCGCCTGTTGAAAAATAAGTACACCGTTTGCTGTAATAGCTGGTATTGACCCCTTTGGTGAAAACAAATGTCGTTGGTCAAGGGTAAGACAGGAGTCAAGATGAAATGTTGCGGTGCCAACTGGGCCAACGCGTTTCTTCAAAGTAATAAACTGATTTAAAGTGACAAGTGGTCAATGATACAGTAAAGAAACAAAAGCAAAATATAGCTGTTGGGTGTATCTTAAAGGCAGAGGAGAGCACTCAAAGTCAGAAGTCCATAGCGTGGTTGGCTCATCTCTCTTCTGGGAGTGCCCTGCTTTTATAGTTCCTCGACTGGTAGGGGCAGGGTCAGTTGCCTTCAAGCTTCTCTGAGCTGTGAGTGAAAAAAGAGACAGAATAGTCAGCGGTCGTGCCCCCTGGCAGTAGTCATGTGGCGGTAGTCCTTACCTCTGATGAGCCCAGAAGTTGACCCACTGATGCACATGTGTGACACAACCTCAAGCAGACATTCCCTATAACCATTTACCAGTCTCTAACATTGACTGGGAGAAAGGTATTTCCCCACTGTTTAATGTAGAATTCTTTTAGGTGGGCAATATTTAAAATGTGTATTCTGGTTCAAATCACTCCACAGAATCTCAATGAAATTAAGATCCAGGCTTTGACTTGACTAATTCGGAAACCCTCCGTTTTTTGTTTTCAGCCATTCTTTGTTGGATTACTGGTATGTTTAAGGTCATTGTTATGTTGCAAGGTCCACTTTTGGTTGAGCTTCAATCTTGTGAGAGATACTCTTCATCATAATCCCCAAGCATTCACTGCTACAAGAAGAAGAGTTTATAGTGGAATTCCTAGACCCTGATGCAGAGAAGCTGACCCAAAACATAACATTTCCACCTCCGTGCTTTACCATTGGTATCAAATTCCTCTGGTCAAATGCTCTCTTTGGTTTTCCTCAACCAGTTTTCTGGCACCATGGGAAAATTACTCCTATCTTTTGCTCATCTTTTCAGAGCACATTTTTCCAGAAGTCCTAGTCTGTCTAGGTGTTAATGGACAAACTTTAGTCTTGCCTTGATGTTCTTTCTGGACAACAAAGCCTCTGGCACACCTTGCATGTAGATCTAATTTTTGCAGCCTCTTTCTTATGGCAGAATTATGATCTTTGGCATCACCAGTGACAAGAGCTTCAAGTAGGTCCTGTGATGAAATTCAGAGGTTCTTAGAGACTTGCCTCACCATCTTGAATACTGCTCTTGGGCTAACCGTTCTGGAATGGCCTGGCCTGGACAAGTTGCCAATTGTTTGAAATCTTCTCCACTTTCTAGTCTCACCTATAACCTTCTTCCTGAAGGCCTCGAAAAACTCTTTCAGTCTAGGCATGGTGACAACACACACATCAATAATAAAGAGCGAACCAAACTAAATGTCTGAGGTTTAAACAAGACAGGTTCCTCTAAGATCCTCTCTAATGATGTTATAATTATTTGCACCTTATCTGGTGCCTCGGATTCTAACTTTAGGTATTTGAGGTAGGAGTAAATGTAGTGGTTTACTTACTTGCTTCATATGCAAAATTTGCATTCATGTCTGTTTAAATTATTCAAGGTCTATAAAATGCAAATGATATGATTTGTCAACATATATAAAAAAAAATCATGGGGTGTATCTAATTTTTCATATGACTTGTGGCGGGCCGCCAGGTCCCTTGCCCGGCCGTGACGCCCCTTCGGCTTATGTTCCGGGAGAGCCACCATGGACTCCTCAGTACCTCCCTCGGGACGCTTGGTGGCAGCCTCCCTGGTTGACGATGGGGCCTCAGTTTCCCACAGGGTTCCATGGGAGATGGAGTTCTCCCCAACCTTATGGGGACCTGGGGTGGCCGCCAGGGTGTGTGGCAGAGATCGTTAAGCCCAGCTGGTCTAATCATCGGCTCCACCCGGGAGTGCGATTGGAAACAGGTGATCAAGCACCAGGAGCACTTCTGGGAGGGCCATAAAAGGAGCCAGCAACCACCACTTGGGGGCAGAATCGAGAGGAAGAGGACGAGGTTACCTGGAAGGAGTGTTGGTGGTGCCAGAGGAAGAGTGTGGTCTGTGACTAAAGTGTTTTGGGGACTGTGTTGTGGCTGGAGGGATTATAGGGAAGATGTGCCCTCCAGCTGAAGAAAAATAAAAGAATTCTGTTCCTTTGACACGTGCCTCTGTGTAAGTCTGTGCCGGGTTGGGCGCTATACGGCCCTTACCACAGACTATACTTATAAATGATGCATGCTTGTTAAAACTATACTTTTGATCTAATATTTAAAACAACATGATTCCCAAGTCACCTCTTGACTATTGCCTGGTCTAATGGACCCTTTCTCATCCTGTGGAGCTACTTAAGGCGTCACTCTCATTGTCAGTACACAGTCTATAAGGCATGTGGTGCTACCTTCTTCTATCTTTATTCATCAATAAGCAGAATGCCACTTCCCAATTGCATTACCTGTTCCACAATCCCAAACTTTTCTTAGTCTTTACTGGATCACGTATGACAGTGTACAATTTTCCATTTACATTTTATTCAAGTCCATCTCATGTGTGACATTTCAAGCAAAGGAGTGCCCCACATCTCAGGGATATCATCCATATTGATCTGACAAAATAGGTGTTATAATGTTTATTTAAACCAACTAAATCCATTCCTAGATGTACACTGGTGAATTGAAGATGGTCATTTAAGCGAACAATGATTGATGCTTTATGTTTGCAGCCAACACTCCAACAATTACAGAATGAAACAGAAAATCATACAGTAAGAAAGAAAGCAAAAGAAAATTCAGCCTACCTGTAAGCAGATATTTGTTTTTCAAATGCAAAAAAGTGCCAAATTATTCATACAAAGGCATCAAAGTATTATATAATTAAAATCTGATGCGACCTTTGCTTGACGTGAAAGCTTAATCACCTTCAGCAACCACTACATGCAGTTTCATTGTTGTGATCAATGTGAAAAAGTGCAATTATGTGGCAACTCGTGTTCTCTGTGCTGAAATGCCATTCTGTATTATATCCGGCTTGACATGTACCAAAAACAATCGGGTGAGAGTTCAAGCAGGAAAACGCAAACCTCTCTATTGTCAGATGACACAGCGAGTAGATGCATCACGTTTTAAAAAGGGCAAAGGAAAGTTAAGATTTTTTCAGTACAAAAGAGAAATTAATATATAAGATGTATAATTTGATACTTTTATTTATAATGTATTGTTGGACACAACTCTGAATAGGGAAACCATGTATTATTCTGTATGGGCGTCTGGTTTTTATGCCAATGATCTTCTTCCTTCTAGTCTGTCGAGGTTGATGTCAGAGTTGTTCAAATGAGAATAGATAAACAAAGCCCAGCCAAACTTAAAATAAAAAAATCCAAACTGTTGCGTTTCTACTTTCCACTAATGGATTATGCTCAAAGAAGCTGGTTTTCCACCACCAACCGAGAAGGTCTCCCCTGCTGCTCGCGCCCAGTAGTAGCCTGAAATCACTTTCAATCCCAGGGGCAGACTCTGAGGAAAGACTACAAAGACTGATGAAAGCAGTAATCACAAAAAAATTTGAAGTAAGGTTAGTAAAGGGAAGGAGGAAATGAGCTATACATCATGGCTAACCGAAAGAAGGTCAAGCAGCAGAGAAACTGTTTCGTTAGTTAGGTTCATTCATTTAAAACTAGAGAAGGAACAATGACAAGATTTAGATGAGGACTGCAACAGCTCAAAAGGCCTTTAAAAAGACGAACAGTATGAATAGGGAGCTCAAAAAGTGTTTCATTGTGGCAGTAGTGTGGCGCATAGCACTGAAATTATCAAGGGCCACAAGGTAAAACAAGCATCCAGTAAGTGGATTTAAAGAGTGAACTGCAGTTATGAAAGGAAGAAAGACTAAATTTTAACATGGATTTGAAACTGAACAAGAGGATGCCAGGATCTTGAACAGGATAAATACAATGTGCTTTAAGGGAAGTTTAACCAGGATTATGAGATTCCTTTTACATATGCTATGCAAAAAATGAAGGAAAACAACGATAGGAAATATCTTCCTTAGGCCGTGCGGTGTGAATACAGTGGAACCTCGGTTTGCGAGCATAATTCGTTCCGGAAACGTGCTCATAGTCCAAAGCACTCGTATATCAAAGTGAATTTCCCCATAAGAAATTATGGAAACTCAGATAATTTGTTCCACAACCCAAAACTATTCATATAAAAATGATTAATACAAAATATAAAGTAAAAATACATAAAACAAATTAACCTGCACTTTACCTTTGAAAAGAATCATGGCTGGTGTGAGTGAGTTTCTAAACTCTTGTGGGATTCCACCCAACGGGACGACACGCAGAAGAGCGTCCCAAAGCAATCATAGTCTCCCAGCGCTGTAGCGGTTCGCCGTAAAAGCGAATTCGAAAAAATCGCGGACATGCTATAAGCGCCTGCCGTCGATAGGATACAAGGAACAAGGAACATTATAAATGCGCAGGGCCCTGCCTGACTGCTGTGTCTGTTTCAAGCTGAATAAAGCTGGTGTTGCTAAAGTACTGAGACTCAGTTTTGTGTTTTAGTGTGCAAGACGGGGACTCACTCGTTACAGCACGCGCGCACGAGCGCGCACACACACACACACACGAGCGCGCATGTGCACACACAGTCACAATGCTAATGCTGTAGTAAACAGTATACGCTCATACAGATGTTTACTATGAGTGAGGCACACTGACTCAGACGGAGAATAGGAGACGATTGCCCACAATCCCGCAGCGAGAGAGAGAAGAACCATCAGCTCAGTTGTGATCACATGACGCTCAGCAGACAAAGAGTATACATACTACTCGTACTGCAAGACCTCGCTCATTTATCAAGTCAAAATTTATTAAAAATTTTTGCTCGTCTTGCAAAACACTCGTAAAGCAAGTTACTCGCAAACCAAGGTTCCACTGTACTTTGCTTCTTCATTGATAATTTCCAGAATACGTTTACCTAGTTGATCAACTCTTGCCTGTCTTCTGGAAGGTTCTCCTCTCTCCACAGAGAGCTCTGACAGAGTGACCATCGGGTTCTTGGTCACCTCCCTGACTAAGGCCCTTCTCCCCCGATCACTCAGTTTAGATGGCCGGCCAGCTCTAGGAAGAGTCCTGGTGGTTTTGAACTTCTTCCACTTACGGATGATGGAGGCCGCTGTGCTCGTTGGGACCTTCAAAGCAGCAGAAATTTTTCTGTAACCTTCCCCAGATTTGTGCCTCGAGACTACAGACAATTCCTTTGACTTCATGCTTGGTTTGTGCTCTGACATGAACTGTCAACTGTGGGACCTTATATAGACAGGTGTATGCCTTTCCAAATCATGTCCAATCAGCTGAATTTACCACAGGTGGACTCCAATTAAGCTGCAGAAACATCTCAAGGATGATCAGGGGAAACAGGAGGCACCTGAGCTCAATTTCGAGCTTCACGGCAAAGGCTGTGAATACTTATGTACATGTGCTTTCTCAATTTTTTTATTTTTAATAAATTTGCAAAAACCTCAAGTAAACTTTTTTCACGTTGTCATTATGGGGTGTTGTGTGCAGAATTCTGAGGAAAAAAATGAATTTAATCCATTTTGGAATAAGGCTGTAACATAACAAAATGTGGAAAAAGTGATGCGCTGGGAATACTTTCCGGATGCACTGTATAACACTAATCCTATCGGTGGACTAAAAATTAGCAGAAAACTTGCAAATACTTGAACACACAAATGTGCACAAAGAAGGAACTTGGAAATGTGTCAGTGTATTGGTGTCTTAAAGGTAATGTCTTTTTGTAAGGACTCGTATGTCACATCCGTATAATATGTGAGCTTACCCCTTTAACAGAATTATTCAAAGTGCTGTGCAATTGATGCAAACAAGAAGGAGTAAAGAATCCTTGTGCTTTAGGCGTGAGCTTATTGAGTAGCAGCGGCAGTGAATAAGTAAAAGTTTCAGGAAAAAAATTTTTTTTTTCAGTTTAAGAGAGATAAGTACCTGCTATCGATTCTTTGGAGGAAATTCAAGCCTTAGTGAATTCATGCTTCCTGTCTGTGACTACAAGGAATCTTACTGTTCTGATAGTTTATCTGTTATCTTAGGGAGGCATGGTAGTGCAGTGGCTAGAACTGGCGCCTCACAACTCAGGTTACATTTGTGGTCACAATAATCAATCCAGAATAGTTGGCAGATGCTCCCCTAGCCATCAGGGACATTCAAAATACCATTGCACCATTATAACCCAGTACAAACGAATCCAGTTTCTCCTTCCCCTTTGACTTTAATGCATTTCGCCAAAGACTTCTGTAATTTTGCTGAACTCAAGGCACAGCTAATTAAGCAGGGTTTATTCATCACTAGTGTAGTGCCTTCTCCATCCTCACCGCATGCTGCCACATTCCTGTGACACCACTAGTTCTTGCTCTTCCTAGTTTGTGTGTTGTGTGTTTCATGTTCACCCTCTCTACACTTACAGTCATATGACAAAGTTTGGGAACTCCTCTCAGCCTGCATAATAATTTACTTTCAACAAAAAAGATAGCAGTGGTATGTCTTTCATTTCCTAGGAACATCTGAGTACTGCAGTGTTTTCTGAACAAAGATTTTTAGTGACGCAGTATTTAGTTGTATGAAATTAAATCAAATGTGAAAAACTGGCTGTGCACAAATGTGGGTCCCCTTGTCATTGTGCTGATTTGAATGCCTGTCACTGCTCAATGCTGATTACTTGTAACACCAAATTGATTGGATGAGCTCGTTAAGCCTTGAACTTCATAGACTGGTGTGTCCAATCATGAGATATAAAGGTATTTAACACTAGAATTACCAGAGCCTATGAAAAAACTCGTAGATCCGGCACACCTTAACTCGCTTCTTAAATCCATTCGCACCTCTCCGCCAGCGTCTTTTGTCCTCTAAATGTGCTGATAAACACAAGCTTCCAGCAGCCGGCTATTCCATCCCCCCACCGACTTAGAACGTGCACGAACTTCTCCCAGCTCATGCCTTGATTGATTATCTGGCAGTGAAATGGAGTTTTAGAGTGGAAATAATAGATTGTTATTTGGAACACACGAATTTCATGTGTGTTCCGTTTCTACAGTAATCTGTGTAAACACATTGTTAAAACAGAAACTTTTTCATATTTTAGTAATAAATGTTACAAAATGTAGGCATAAACTATAAAAGGTGTAAAGCCTGAGTTCCAAAGATCAAATAAATACGATACAATACAACAGTTTCCGTGGCGTAGCACACTAAGATTTGCTTCTCAGAGCGCAGCAGCTTTGCCGTGCCTCACAAATCTGAGTTCGATTCCCTACTGGGGATAAAGTGTTACTTTTTTTTTTCTTTTTAACCTCAAACGGACATAACATTTATAAATTGGTATGCACTATCAGTTAATGAGATCGTTATATTTTCATGTGGGATGCTCCTTTTAAAATATTTTTTTAACAATTGAGACTGCAACTAACATGAACAACTGTCCTTATAACTGTTATTTTTAAGATCCATAACACACAGACAGACAGAGCACTGCGTAATAGAGAGACAAACAGGCAGAGAAGTCACTAGATATACAGTATAAATAAACAGGGAAGGCACATGTACTGAAAGAAAAAAAAGATCAACATGTGCGTTATTCCTGCTGCACTGAATAAGCTCACGTGCTCTAACATCGCATGTGCATACCAATTTATAAATTTTATGTCCGTTTGAGGTTAAAGAGAAAAAAAAAAGTAACACTTTGTCCCCAGTGGGGAATCAAACTCAGGTCTGTGAGGCACGGCAAAGCTGCTGCGCTCTGAGAAGCAAATCTTAGCGTGCTACGCCACGAAAACTGTTGTATCATCCTTGAACCTTTTGTGAAAGTGTTTATTTGATCTTTGGAACTCAGGCTTTACACATTCTATAATTTATGCCTACCTTTTGTAACATTTATTACTAAAATATGAAAAAGTTTCTGTTTTAACAATGTGTTTACACAGATTACTGTAGAAATGGAACACACATGAAATTCGTGTGTTACAAGTAACGATCTATTATTTCCACTCTAAAACTCCATTTCACTCCCAGATAATCAATCAAAGCATGAGCTGGGAGAAGTTCGTGCACGTTCTAAGTCAATGGGGGGATGGAATAGCCGGTTGCTGGCAGCTTGTGTTTATCAGCACATTTTGAGGACAAAAGACGCTGGCGGAGAGGTGTGAATGGATTTAAGAAGCGATTTAAGGTGGGCCGGATCTATGAGTTTTTTCGTAGGCTCTGGTAATTCTAGTGTTAAGGTGGTCAATTGCAAGTTGTGCTTCCTTCCCTTTGACTCTCCTCTGAAGAGTGACAGCATGGGATCCTCAAAGTAACTATCAAAAGCATTGTTCAGTATCATGGTTTAGGGGAAGGCTACAAAAAGCTATCTCAGAGGTTTAAACTGATAGAACTTTATTTGTCTGCAGGGGAAATGTGGATTTTTTCAGAAGCTTTTTAAATACATAAATGCATAAATAAATATAGATACCGTATATACTCACGTTTAAATTCTCCCGCGGATAACTCTGGGCTTGATTTTACCGTATAATTTCCGGTATTTTATAATGTCAGTCATATAAGTCGAATGCGGAAAACTCACGCTGTTGGTCCAAGAAATTATGATATGCTAACGCCGACCTGAGCGAGCAACCACAGAGTACACTGCCTTTTTTTTATGTATTTTGCCACACGGTAATACCCGAACTATTCCGAAGCGACGTTTGCACTGTTTGGTGTTTTTTGTATCACACACCCTCATACACCTTTATTGTAAGAGCATCCCTTAGCTACGATGGAGCATTCGAGAAAATATGAAGCTGGTTTTAAATTAAAAGTGGCGAAAGAAATTAGTAACTGTGCTGCTGCAACAAAATTCGATGTGTCTGAGAAACTGATGCGAGATTGGAGGAAGGAAGCAAGAAGATGAAAAAAAAAAATAAATAAATGTCATATTTTTGAACGGGTGTATAAGTTGGGGTCGGATTTTATGATCGATTTTTCGGGTTTCAACACTGGACTTATAGTATATATGGTAACTTGTTTTACATGTTTAATGGCCAAAAAACTATACCCTTATACCCGTCTATTTGCAAACAAAAACACACTGAGTCTACTTCAGTGTTTTAAAGTAAGATAACGGCCACCATTTTCATGCGAGTTTAGAGGTGAGCAGCACACTAAGCTATCAATAATAACTGTTTGTATTTATCTATTAAACTATATATTGTAAAATCAAATATTTCCATGAAAATTAAGTAAATACATATGTTTAATAAATGAAAATTAATTTTCTAAGAATAGATCTTACAAATATATTCGTCTTTAAATGTTCCTGTAAAATATCAAAACAACCTGCCATTTCACCATCAAAAGAAATAGCAAAAAAACAAATCACAAAAAAATATTGCCTTATTTTTAGTACTCACTTCAAGCAATCTTAATTGATTACTACTCACCATTATTTCTCCTTAAAATAAATTATGATAAAAAGGCCTGTGATGAAAGAATGAAAAGATCCAAAAGTTAAAGGTGGCTTGTGAAGGGCAGTAAACAGAGGTTTAAAGATAAAACTTTACCTGACAAAAAAACAACAAAAAAACAGAGCAGAAGAAAACCCCAGCAAAGTACTAGCAATACCTCACAGGCACAGCAGAATCATCAAAGCAGGACATAGGCTAACCATTGCGACGGCAGCTCTGAATACAGTAGGGAAACATCCTGTATTAAAGCAAAAAGGCATAAAACACCACAGCACATCAAGAAAAGCCTCCAGGCTGACAGCTAAAGGTGTTGCTGCTCAAGTCAGGAATCTAAGAATCATGTACATAGCTGGACTCTGAGCTAACCTTCACACTGAGTGGTAGCCTCGAGAGGCAAGGAGGGAAAAAAAAGAAAGAAAAACAGTGACACTGTCATCAGAGAACTTCTGTATGTTTGAGAGGACATCTTAAAAGGCTGAAAGGAATAGTTTTACTAGCTAGCAGCAAGACTACTTTTGGGTCCTTTTTGTACAATATACTGAATTAATATGCTTCCTGCAAAAGATAATTAAAGCTACAATCTGAAAAGCCAAAAAAGCAGTAGAGTATGGTAATCACACACATTCACTCTTTATATGCCTTTCTAAATATTACTGAACAAACTGAGCATTAATGACATAATCAAATGACTTATGTTTAGGCATTACTTCAACTATTTTATCATTCTTTTCGGGTAAAATGTGGACGAGGAATCGGTGGTACATGCCACATATGCCAGCATATGGTTTTTGTTCTTCTTATAGATCAACTGACAATTTACAAACACATACCTCAAACAGGTGGCAAAGTTTATTTAAATAACCGATCATTAGAGATACTGTAAATACTAATCCGACTTCTAATGCTGCTTTAATTTCTCATGTACAAGCCCGCTGTATAGACACATTTTACTAACAGAACAAAAATTTCTGGTGATTTCACATTTTTGTGTATTAAATATTTTTGTTACAATTTGTCATATTCAAAAATGATCAAATAACTGCAGTCCTTTGCATTATTAGTCTACATTAAATATGTGCTTTTTAATAGCACCTTACAATAAGGCTAAAAATGGAGCACAAACACATTTGTTTGTTTTGGGTCAATAGGTTTTGAAGTCAGCAGACTCCAGTTCAAGTGATGTGAAAATGGCATTGATTGATGTGTGCTAGTGTTCGAGAGTCTTTGACATAAACAACATTTTTACTAGCATAAAATAGTACTGTATAAAAGGACAAAAACAAATTAAATAACTTCCTCATATAACTCTTAATATTAAAATAATATAAATAAGTAAGAAATTGGAAAGGAAGTGATCCATTGTATAATAGGAATATGAAAGGTGACGATTGCCATAAAGATTTCAATTTCAGTCTAAAGATACATGGAATTGAAAGCAATTCTTCAATTACAGATAAACCATAACGCACATTCAGTCTGTTGTAAGTAACCATCATGGAATAAACTGTAATCCTGCCTTGTCCTTGCTGTGAACAGCCAGTGTGGACCTTACTGCAGGCCCAGTGGCTCTAATCAACTGTAGTTCAATTTCTAAACCGTCCCATGTTTATATCACTTAGAGGAGCTGCAACCATTCCCATGTAATTAATTAGTTCAAAAAGCATTTCAAGGCAACTTGATATCATTGGTTCTCTACAATAAAAGTCTGCAGATAATATTAGTTTAGTCAAATCAATCTTGAATTATGCTTACATTATTTTTCCCGTTCCATTTATTTCCAGAGAAGTGCATTCTTTTTTGTACTTCTATGGTAAACTTGCTTAAAGCAGCAGGAAAAGGGCGCTCCTGTGTGAGCTGTTTTGTGGGTGATCAGCTTGGCATTTGACTCGCTTGCATTGGGCATTCGAATGGCTGTCAGATGAGTAACAGAGGAAAATACAGAAAATGTATAGAAAATATAGAAAAGTACAAAGCACCCTTCCTTCTGTCAAGGTAAAATTGAAACCATAAACTAATTTGTGGTTGTAGTCACATAGAGCATTTCTCAGTTTTAAGACAGAAAGGTTTGCAAATTTGCAAATGCTTTTCAATGGGAGATTTAGGAATTTCAAAAGTTTGTACATCATCTGTTTGAGAATATCTTAATTAAAAATGAACTAAAGAGTAAGCATGCCACATCTCAACAAAAACGGTCCATGGAGGAGCTGTTTCATGTGGACAGACTGACAGGCGTGACTATTGCAGTAGGTGCTCTGCACATTATATGTAAACACATTTAAAAAAAGACAAATCAAAACCACTAATGTGATCAACAACATAGAAATGCAAATATTTTTTTGAAAAGTAACAAAACAATTAAATAAACAAAGAACAAACTTGACCTAGAGCTACAACCCTGGATAAACCACAACACTTCAGAACTTTGGAAAAATACGTCTCACACAAAAAAAAGTGTGTGCTGACACACAAAATTAGGTCAGCAATGACAAGAAAACTAGCATCCCAGCCACTTCTACATTTTGTCTTGTTTTCATTGTTGAGATTGATTAGCTTTAGATGTAAGTTTTACATAAAAGGCTGTTACTAAACTTCTTGTGGCAGAAAGGAAATCAGTAAAAAAAGTTTCACAGGCAATTATAAGATGTATAGTGACACTATTGTGATGGTAACAGTACTGTTATTTAATGGGCTACGTGAGTTTCATTCTCTGAAAAATGCCAAGAGTGTGCAAACAACATTACTGATGCCATAGTACAGGTAGATTCAAAACTGTAAGCATTTTGGTCTTCACCAAGCCTACTTGTGAATCAGATAACCATGCAAATAGGTGTGTTTAGATTTGCTCTCCCATTAAAATGTTGAGGGTGGAAACGTTTTGTCATAAATGGCCCCCTAAAGACAGCCTTTGGAATACCATTATTTCAAACAGCTATTGGAAAAAAGTTTGAGGTTACCCCTTGAGCTGGGAAAGTCATACCTACTGTTTTATTGTCAAAGACTTACCAATGAAAAGGCAAAAGTTTTGATATATGAAAACATGACTTCGATGTCTCTGACGCATGTCTATAATAACAAAAGGGATCTGAAAATAGTCATTTTATTGCATATTCCTGGTACTGTTTTTCTTGTGGTTAGGATATGTTTTCTATTCACTTGTCTTAGTCCTCACATAAATACGTAAGTATATCAAAACAAATCCAACCCCGTGACACAAAAAGTTTACTGTGATTTCGTCTTTCGAGAGGAAACCACACTACGGACGGGTGAAAAATTGCTACACTGGAAGACTAAGACCTGAACTATCACGCACAGCTGGTCTTCTTTTAAAATGGCTGAACTTCATAATATGTGTGCTTATTTGTTCAAAAATGACATGCATAAACTATTGTATAGTGTGTGTGTAATTGCAAGGCACAGATCAATACTCCTCAACTGTCTTGACTTGAAAAATGGAAAAATTTGGTACATTTTTAAGGTTTTCCTTCGTGCCCCATAGCCTCCTTTGTAAAGTGCCAATGTGGGAAAGATATTTTTTAAAATTTGTGAAAAACGCTTAATTTTAGAGCACACTTTCATGTGACAAATGCATATTTATAATGTTTATGAAGAAATAACCGACTTAGACAATTCTGAACTTATCCTTTCCATTCAGATACTTAAAAAGTTAGTTGTCCTTTAAGAAGAAATGCTAACTCTGTCTGTATATGTTCTTTTTAAAAAAAAAAAGTCCTCATAAGTCAACATGGCGATACAAAAAAGAGCTGACGTGTGTTATTGTGAACAGGTTGCAGTGCAAGGAACTTTGCATCACTGTTGGGGAGACCATCTTTAGCACAGCCTGTAAAATGGATAGTAATATCATTAGTAACATTCTTTAACAATAATTTAAAAAAATCAGAGTAACATTTCAAGTGTAATATAATGTGTTATTCTTTTCTTACTATTAAAACCATTAATTACACTGACACTAAAGTCCTATACAGACAGGATAAGTGTTAACAGTTAAACTAATTGTTACCAGTGGACCACTGTAATTTTAGCCCCATCTGATTTACTCGTGTCAGTAACTTTTATGGACTTTATTATGGACATCTCAGTAAAGACCCCACAATAAACAACCCTAAATTAAATTAATCCCGTGTGAATTGACATGTCCATAAAATTCTGTCATTTCCTGTAAAAACAGCATTTCCTCTGGGATTTTAGAGGTTTTGTGGAAAGAAATGAGGCAGTTGAAGAACCTGTCTGTGCTCACATTGAACCACTTCAAACCGATCCATGCCACATTGGTCAAGTGGATGAGTTTGTGGACATGACTGATTCAGACATGATGAAAACTGAGATTAAGATGTCCCCCAGTAATAGTTACTGCACCACACCTTCTAGTGTAAAATTACTCCAATCCGAACAGGACATATTGACTGGGGGATTTTTTGAATAACTGATGTGTGGGGTTGCACAATACACTATTTTATATATATATATATATATATATATATATATATATATATATATATATATATATATATATATATATATATATATATATATATATATATATATATATATTATATATATTGTGATGGATGGCCGGGGCCCATGCCTGGCTGGGACACCCCTTCACCACAACTGCCAGGGGAAGAAGGGTGGGAAGCCCAGTATCTCCCCCTGGACACTAGATGGCAGCCTCCTTGGGTTGCAGGGGTGCCTCGGACTCCCCCAGGGCTTCATGGGGGTTGGAGTTCCGTGCAGCCCTGTGGGGATCCACAGGCGCCGCCAGGGGGTGCTGCAACAGGAGCGGCTGGCCCCTTTTGGGCACTGGTTTCGCCACACCCGGAAATGCAGCCGGATGTCGATAATCAACCACCTGGAGCACTTCTGGGTACCCAATAAAAGGGTGCCAGCGACCACCACTCAGCGGCCAGAGTCAGGTGGAGGTGGACAAAGCTTGCTAAGGAGGAGTGGTGGTGGTAGAGAGGAGAAGAAGAGTGCTTGGTGTACTGTACTGTACTGTGTTGGAGACTGTGTTGTGGCTGGAGGGATTACGGGGGAAGACGTGCCCTCCAGCTGAAGAAAAATAAATAGTTTGTTTTATTTTACCCATGCCTCCGTGTCAATCTGTGTTGGGTCAGGCGCTATATAGCATCTTCTTACAATATACTGTATGTGTGTATATATATATATATATATATATATATATATATATATATATATATATATATATAATATATAGTCATGCACAAGCGCATGGGGAGCAGTTAAAGGACTCAGACCACATCGCAACAACCCATGCAGAGGGACAGAAACGGCGCACTAACCTTTCTCTTCTTGTCTCATCAGCCAGAACGAGGACTCGCCACCATAAGAAAGCGCGACATAAACAAAAGGAAGCCATACTTCCGGGTTCCTGTATACCCTCCAGTCAGGAGCTGATGACGTCTCCATATCAGCATTCCTCCCTGTTTTCCCAGCATCCCTGATTCAATTTCCTGTCCCTCTGTATAAATGTTCCCTCATTTGCTTTGTATTTTGTCCGGTGTGACCATTTGCGTTGTATTGTGGAGACGATACTTTGCGTTACCAGTAAACCAGG
This sequence comes from Erpetoichthys calabaricus, assembly GCF_900747795.2. Classification (NCBI taxonomy): domain Eukaryota; kingdom Metazoa; phylum Chordata; class Cladistia; order Polypteriformes; family Polypteridae; genus Erpetoichthys; species Erpetoichthys calabaricus. Next base: position 24,439,211 of record NC_041409.2, on the reverse strand, counting down.
GTGGAAACCCCTCAAAATTAAAACCTGTGTGTTTTATTCCTTCACAATATATATACTGTATATATATATATATATATACATACAGTACCTACGTCTTAATTTTAGATTCATATTATATCAATAAAGTTTTGCTTAATTTTCCCTCTTTTCCCCTCCAACTGTGGTTATGTGACTTATTGTAATGGTCATGCCTATTGAAGATATAGAAATAAAAAAATTACTTTGTACGATCTTGCCTGAAGAAGGGGCCTGAGTTGCCTCGAAAGCCTGCATATTGTAATCTTTCTAGTTATCCAATAAAAGGTGTCATTTTGCTTGACTTCTCACCACATCCATAATGGCTAACACGTTACAACATCCTAGTACTACAATAATAGTAGTAACATGAGGAGAAATAAACTAAACAAAACGCAATGTTAAAAATTTTGGAAAGGCCACATCAGTAACAATAAAAGAAAGTGAAACGGCAGCTGAACATGGAGGCGGCTAGAGCACTGCATCACCCCGTGACTCCACTCAGTCTTCATTTTCACCTGCCTGTCCCATCTATGGGCCTAATGGGTACCAATATGTCAGTGTCAAATCACTAAACTAAACAAATCAATGAATTAAGGCACAAAGTATACATGAAAGGAAATGTTAATTAAAAGAAAACTAACTAAATTAACAAAAAACTACAAAATACACTAAATGCATTGCAGAATCTGATAATATTTTTAATAATCAACTGGAAGAAGCAATGTGCTAATAGTCTGACTACTGACTTAAATATGCTCTCTTATTTCATCCCGTCAGTCCTCAACACTTACCTGGAAAGTGTCACCTGAGTATTCTGAGACCATTACTGGATGAGGTGGTGAGACCAGTGGCTTATGTTTATAGAGTATGATGGATGGCCGGCTAAATATTCTGGCCCACCCCTCCAGGCTGCCAGGTGGAGCTCTCCCAACAGCATGGAGGTTCCCCAAATTCCAGCAGGGCCTCATGGACCTTGTAGTTTGTATGTGCAGCCCTGCTGGATACCATGGGGGCCACCGGGAGTCGCTGTAGGGACGCTGTCAGACTGTTATGTGCCCTATAACCTGGAAGTACACCCTGGTCACATGAACAGGAGAAATGACATACTTCCAGGTTGAAGAAAAGGACTTTGACCCTGACCTAGAAGTAATGAGGACTTGTGGATTGTTGGACAGGAACCACTTCCGGGTCAGGGGGTATAAAAGGACTGTGGGAAAGCCCAGACACTGAGCTGAGCTGGGAGGAAGGGTGGCTAAGTGTCTGGGAGAGGAAGAGAGAGAGAGAGAGAGAGAGAGAGAGAGAGAGAGAGAGAGAGAGAGAGAGAGAGAGAGAGAGAGAGAATTGTGTTTAGTTGGAGTATTGATCATTGTATGAGTAGTGTGGAGTGGAGGGTGCTTAGTGCATGGTATTATTATAAAATAAATAATAATTGTACAGTTACCTGGTGTTTGGCGTGGTACCTGAGGGTTCGAGAGGTCGATAACAGCCTCTACTGCTACAAGAGAATATTCTATAATTAAAAACTGGGGGTGCACAGGACTTTAGTTTTCTTATTTGCATTTTGTTTTTCTCTCTCATCTTTGTTGCCACTAAACATTTGACATCCTCATTTCCAACCTGCTATATCATAACACAGGGTCTGCTGGAGCCAGTCATAGCCAACACAGGGCGCAAGGCAGGAACAAATCCCGGGCAGGGCGCACACACACCAGGGAAAATTTAGGACCGCCAATGCACCTGACCTGCATGTCTTTGGACTGTGGGAGGAAACCCATGGGGAGAACATGCAAACTCCACGCAGGGAGGACCTGGGAAGCAAACCCAGGTCTCCTTACTGCAAGGCAGCAGTGCTACCACTGCGCCACCATATAGGAGTTATTGTATTAAAATAATCTGATCACTAATAGTGAACATTCAATTCATGTATTCAAAAAGGAAAAAAAATTCTATTATGTAAAATGCGATTTATTCAAAAACATGTATGTTGTAATGCTTTTGGCTTGTTTACACTAGATCTCACATTTTTCAAAATGATCCATTGTTTATAAACTGGAAATATATAATATGACTCTGTATAATTTTTATTTGGTGATCTTTGAATAACATAAAAATATGAACACTCTATTTAATTCTTTTTTTTTTGTTTGATTGTTGACCACCATCATCCCCTTGAATAATCTTTTACAATAAAGCTCCACAGATCTAACCTAATCTGTTCCTTACTTACCAGCAGTTTTTTTCCTTCTTTTTCAGTAGTACTAGGGTGTTGTACTCTGTTAGCTATTATGAATATAGAGAAAAGCCAAGCAAAATGACCCCTTTTATTGGCTAACTAAAAAGATTACAATATGCAAGCTTTCGAGGCAACTCAGGCCCCTTCTTCAGGCAAGATGTAACTTTTCCAGTTAATTCAAATTTAAGTAAGAACTTATCTGGAATAGTGTGTAAAAGATATTGCCAGCTTTCTATTTTTCTGATCTTAGATGATATAACAACATGAGAACACTTTCAAACCTGTTTAACCAGATTGAGGTATAATGAAAGACAACAATATGAATAAAAACTGAAGGCCAATAACTTTACACTTTTTGCATTTCTTCAATTAAACAGCCACACAGTCCAGCTATTAAATCTAAAACAAACCATAAGTTTGCTCAAACTTTTAATGAGTGAAGCATAGATCAAAGATTATAAGCTGTGTTCTTACTCAAGTCTTGAGTACTGAAAGATAAATATTGTGACTTTTCAAAAACATTACATGCAATAATCAAGTGACAACTATCGACACTGATTATAATTACTTTAAATTGAACTGAAGTCAGGGCATATTAGAACCTAAGGACCAGAGTTTATTAAAAGCTGTGCATGTGTCATTTGCCTTGTTTACTACAATTTTTCATTTTATAGGTTATAATTATACCCCCCCCCAAATAGCATTTAAAAATGCTAGCATTTATTGGAAGTTTAGTTTCTATAAGACACACAGTGCAGCTGAGCTGAACTATAGTATATACAGTAATTAACTTATACAGCTTTTAAGGTGAAATGAATTAATTAGCATGACTAGTTAATTAAAAACACCATAATAATTACTGAAAGGTAGAACAATTTTTAGAATTATTCACCTCTTATTAATCCACTAAAGTAATGTGACATCACAAACTGGAAAAACAGCCAAAATAAAAATTTTAGTAATACCACAGTACAGTTCACCAATAAAATACATTTTCTCCTGACTCCTGAGGTAAATTTTACCTAACTGCTAAAAACAAAATATTCTTTTATAGCCCATATGTTTTCATTCTCCAGGAAATATGCAGAAGCAAAGAAAAGGAATTAAAATATTTAAGATATCTCAATTTCAAATACAAATCAAGAAACATGAACCTCATAATGTGGCAATGAGTCCATCTGAAAAGAGATGTGTATCACGAAAAAGACATAACAGCACCAGAGGTTGTGTACTGAAAAGCAATCAAGTGCATTTTTGATGTCCTACTCTGATATTTGCAGTGTTAACAAAAAAAAAACTACATGAAAATCCAATTCAGATCCTGAAAATGAACAAAAGCATCAATAAGGCAATGGCAGCAGAATTTTTTAAGTTAACTAGTAAAAACTGCAAGTGCACAATGGTCTTTCAGTTTGTTAAAGAGTCGTCAAGTAAGTTATTTAGCTTAACTGCAGATCCTGGTGACGTAATAAATAAATAAATAACAATTGGGATAGATAGTGGGACAAAAACTGAGCAAATACAATTATTAAATTGAACCCAAGGATTTTTTGTAAATGCTCCTCAGCAAGAGAATGAAGTGTGTTCCCATTTTCTGATTCTCACAGGCATCTTTCACCAAAGAATAAATCAAAAGTTTCATAACATTCCAATAATAGGACTAATAAAATAACGGTATGGTAAGGGTCTACAGATAGAAAGTAGGCGTAATGAAAAAGCATGTAAGATAGATCTTTTGTGGACTTGTAAGAAGCCAAGCTAGGCCAGTGTACCAAGGTGATTATAAAGACTAATTCAGAAGCTAGATAGTATAGGGTTGTAGGATAAACAAGACAAGACACCCAGAAATGTTGGGGTCCCTGCGAGATCCTTGCTTATTAGCAACAGGGCTAATAATGAAAATAAAATGAAAAAGGCAAAAGAACAAAAATAAATCAAATAGTTGGCAGTGATTCTGTCACGTGTGCTGTACTGTTAGCTACTCAGGTTCCAACACTTGCAGACCCCAAAATGAACCCCGACTTCCAGCTGTTGCGGTGTTTATATAAGCCCAATATCAGAAGAGGTGGGAGTTCTGGGGGCCTCCAGTGGTGATGTCACAGGTCTACTATATATAGGGCACCACCTCCACTCTCGATGTGAAAGAGGAAGAGCAGTTAGTACGTACGCATTTATATGACCTTTTTGAGGCATCTTGTGTTGAGCACCCAACACACTCCCTCATCACACATGTGTGACAGAGCATAAACTTACAGGTGGAAAGACCAAAAAAATGAAAAATATTAAACTCTAAAAGAGATTATGCAAGTTTAGTCTCCACATAACATGTCAGGAAGGTCCAGAGGTGAGCAATTGAACAACAATTGAACAGATTCAAGGACTTCTGAACAGAAAAACAATTTTGCATGGGTGGATTTTTTACCCCAAGTACAATAAACTCAGAGTAAGAGGTAATAAGATAGAAGTGATTCAAATTGTGAAGGGAATATGAAAAGTGGATGCCAGCAGTTACTTTACAGTAAAAGATTTTTTTGGCTTAAATTTCGCTCGAATGTTTAATATACTGCATCACACAGAGTAGTCATGGAACTAGCAACCTAACAGTGTAGTTGAAAATTGCATCTCGGCTTGTTATTTTAGAAGTGTTAAATGAACAGGAATCAAAACCATATGTAAAGCTGAGTTGGCTTTTCCTGCCAAAAAGGTTCTCAAGTGTGAATATCATGTTCTAAGTAGAGGACTTATAGCTAGCAAAAGACTTTGCAAAGAGTTTCTAAATCCTGTACCCATAAATCACAACTCATCTCCACTCCTGCTCAGCAGTGAAGGTCCTAGTGAGCTGTTAGCCCATTTTAGGACCATGACAAAGAGAGTGGTGCCTACTCTGAAGCTCTATACAAACCCATGTCACCTCAAAGTATCATATTTCAGATTAAAATTAATCTTGTCTTTTCTAAATGTACAAATGATAAAATTGCAGCAGTCCTTTTCAGTATGACATAATATCTAAAAGAAAGATTAAGAACATTTTTTTGAATCTGTAGTTTGTCATGATCTATAGCAGTTCTATTTCATGAATAAGTGCCAGGGTTTATGCTTATGTTTATTTACTGTTTTATTGTAATTTTTGTCTTTTTTTCTGTTATTATTATTCTTGTAATTTTTGTTTTTATGCCCCTTATGTTAATATTGAAATGCTTATTTACTTAAGATTAATGAATTATTTATTTATGCTTCATGGATACATTACTTGTTTTCTATGAGTGAAGCCCCAAGAGGCAGGGCCACCTACTGGTTTACCGCCCGCACACTTTTTCGTGCAGCATGGGTAAAAACTGGTCCACGACAACGATATCCATCAGGAAGCATTTAATAATTAACTGCACAATATCCAGGAGTATTCATCAGTACATTTGCATTCTAGCTCAGAGTATGGATTGTTTTTAGAGTGCGTAAATACACCAGGCCTGTGAGCAATCAGCTACCCCGTCCTCTTACTGCCCATGACAACCAAAATAACTGCACCACGAGGAAAAGTCACCCTGAACCTTAGAGTAGTTAACACAACGACAACCCTGAACTTTACTGGTCACTACAATATGTCAGGATGGGAGTCCCTTAGAGGTTCAGTATTATTCTGTTTGAGTGTAGATCATTATTATACTGAGTATTGTGTTTTTTCTTTCCTTTTTATTTTTTTTGTAAATTTTGCTTTTCAATCACAGTTTGGACTTGGGTTGCTTTTTTAGACAAACACCTTTTGACATTTTTTTGCCTTTTTTATTTGTCTTTCACTTTTTGATTTTTTTAAATTCTTTGAATGTAAAGAATATAGTTGATGTTTTCTTTTAAGCCAGAGCTTGTATAGTGTTCTCTCTTCCCTGACAACCATTTTTGTGTATTTTGAACAATTACAAGTTTTTAAAGCCAGTGCCACTTTTTGGGCCTGAGCAGGCCTTGAAGCCTGCTGACCGAGTTTTGAGTCTAGCTGCCTGGGATAAGCCCTGTCTTAGGCAGACCACTGAAGATTCTTATCTGGATTTGCTGCTTCTTTTGAGGCCTACAATCGCTTTTCAACATCTTGTGTTGCTGCTTCATAGCACTGAATATAGCGCTGCTTTAGAGACCTTTTGAGCTAACTCCCTGTCAAAGTGTGTTTTCATTACTGAACTAAAGTTCATGCTGGGTTACAGTTGGGATTCTAGTTTTCTCCTACAGTCCAAATATAAGCAGTGAAGCTGTTTAGCCAAGCAAGCTTATTGCTGGGTGCTGTCACACACGTACGCATGGGAAACAGCTGAAGGGCCTAAACACTTGTAATTCTCCGCCAGGCCAGGGGGCGGCAGAGTGTACTGACTATCTCTGTCAGTCCCTTGCAGACCTTTCCCTCTTGCCGGCCCCAAGGATGACGTCACTTCCAGACACAAGGACGCCACTCCCAGTTCCTGCAACGATGACGTCATTTCCTTCCCAGGCCTTTAAAACTGCCATCTTGCCTTAACACAGGCAGTTCTGTTTTGGACTCCGAACTATACACATCGTGTATTTAAAAGAGCAATTTGCAGCCGAGCATAATATACGGGTGGCTGCCCCAAACCTTTCTGATGTCTCCGACTCATTCTTCTGACAGTGCATATATTAAAATTAAAGTTTGTGTTGGAATTGCATCCCATCCAGAGTTAGTTTCTGCATGGCACCTTTTGCTTTTTACACACCTGCATTGAAAATAGTGGCAGCAGAATAGGAATCGATGGAAGCGTTTATTTTCAGTATTGAAAATATGCAGGATTTCACAAATAAGCAACTTTTGTAGAAAGAAATATGTGCATATATTTTTGATATATATAATTGGAATTCGACTTATTCCAATATGAAGAGTCTAGCCGTACAACATTGTGTGCATGGCAGAAGTTACCTGGTCAACCCAGATGCCACTCACACTTGGAGTTCCAAGTGAATTTAATCTACACATCAGCGAAACGTGGAAGGGAACACAAGTACCCAGAGAAAATCCTCTTATGCATAACACAAAATGTACAGATTCCATAAAGTCACCATTGTACCACCAAATAAATATGAATGAACTATGACAAATTACTTCTCATTGGCCTACACAGCCTTATGCCTGCTTTATAATAAGCCAGCACACAGATCACACTGCAAAGTGTATGACCAAAACACATATATACTCGTTTGAATGTCACATTGATATTCTCCTAGGCACTGGGCAATGGTGTTTGGTCAATGTCACATAGCCTAATAATGTCACAACAGAGCACGTAAAACTCTGCTGATGGAAGAGATTACTAACTTTAAGAGGAAGAAAAGGAGAAAGAAGGGCGTCAGAACTATTGACCAAAAGCGATGAAGGAATAGTGAGTATAATATTCTCGTGAGTGGGTGACCTACATGATGAGCAGGTGAATTTCAAATGTTTTTGCGTATCTTCCTTGCATGTTGATGACTTGATGCATCATATTCAGCTCTTCATTCATCATTATCACACCCACGGGACAAGCGTCACCATTTTGGATACATGGCTACTGCATGGCTGCTACGTCTACATCTGTGTCTGCGGTGCAGCGGAGAGCTGCAAGAACACCATGCACACATGCTGTGCACAAGGACGTGTCTCCAAATCTGTTGTTTTTCTCAATAACTGATAGATTATATAGAAAGTATCAGTGAATAAATGAGCATCACAGTGGATATATGCTGCATCCATTATGCACAATTGAATTGAAAAGATCAACGGAGTAATTTTACCAACTCTAATTATAGATGGTTAATGAATATCTTCAAGCATTTTTTAATTACATTCACATTTAGACAAAAATCACTTAAAGGTAAGTAAGACTAGAAATATACTTGAGTATATTATTTTCACACTGATCTCTTTTAAACTATTGACAGAATGTTGATTTGTCTTCCATCCACTTTATGTCTCACTTTGTTGGGATAGGGTTAGGGTTAGAGATAGCGCTTATGCTCTGAATTGTGTATCTTACCTGTTCATGCCCCAGACTTTACGACTACATCTACACCAGGGCAACTTAGATTTACCAGTCATCCTAACAGCAGATGTGTCTGCACTGTGCTTAGAGAAAGCTTGTGCAAATAAAAGATTATACAAACTACACAGGAAAGACAACTGGGTTCAAAGTGCCATGAAGTACAAATGTGTTGCTCAAAAAATAATAAATGTCAACAAAAATTGATGTAATATAAGACCCTCCATTCTGAGTTCCTTTTGAACCTTTTTTTCAAAGCAATCTACAGTATTGCAGATAAAAATGAATCAAATAGTATATTAATAAAAAGAAATCCGAAAGCAGAACTGGCATGCATTTGGTCCTGATATGGTCGTAACATCCTAATGTTGACTTTCGAAATCAGTATGGATTGAGAACTCACCAGCTGCTGCTGTTTATGTATGCATGCATGTATTTACTTATTTATTAAGATTACTAAATGAACATTTGTGATTGATTATATAGAACACTGCAAATATGACTGAGGTGTCTCACTCTTTATAAGTTTTGTACTATGTGTAATATGAGAATAAATTCCCAGCATATTATATAATGTGCATACATTCTTCCAACACATGAAATTGTTCAAAAAGCGTAATTAAAGACATTCATTGTATTATATGCTGCTATTACTATACCATTAACATTAGTCTTTTGTGTGTATTAACAGTATAGTGTTTGATTAATGTAATACTTATGCTTTAATGGTTACAGTCAGAGCTGTCACAGTGTAAATACTACACTGAATTAATAACTATTGTGATAGTAATGAGACTTCAGACATCATAAAGGTTTGGGGCAGCCACCCGTATATATTATTTCTCAGCTGCAAAAGTTTAGTATTATTTGTTCACAAGACAGAGTCCAAAACAGAACTGATTATTTGGAGGTAAGATAGCAGTTTTAAGGGCTGGGAAAGGAAATGATGTCATCAAGTCCAGAACCGGAAGTGAAGTCATCAGAGTTGCGCCGGAACCTGGTGAGATTTCCCGGGAATGATGTGAAAGAAACTGAGAGAGAGAGTCAGTCAGCACACCCTGCCACCCCCTGGTCAGGTGTAGTATTACAGTTCCCCAGGTCCTTTAGCTGTCTCCTAAACGCACGTGTGTGACGCTATTTTAACTAAAAGTTCAAATTACTTCAAATCAGATGTTAACTAAATGATTGGTTGGGATGTAAGGGTAATTGAGTATTAAAATGATGCATGTTCATCAATGTACAGCAACAGTATATTATTTTAGACGTAGAATATGATTGCAATTAATGTGATTTGATTTGTTTTGTTATTTGGAGTTCAATGGCTGACTGATTATAGTACTATTTGTGATTTAGTACAGTATAAGCTCACTGCACAATGAAGATTTTGTTATGTGAACACTGCTGGGGGTACCTTATGGATTTTGCCCTGCTGATCAGAAAAATGACATTTTACATTGTCCTATAACATACCATTCCATTGCAGTTGCAAATATATAGGTCACATAGGTACGTCAGAGGCTCACCCACCAAGTTCTTCCTAGGAACTATATGTGATACCACCCCAGGCTGAGAGGGGGCACTGCTGCTAACGCTCTTCTCTTTTTCTTTCTCCACAGTACTGAGAAACTACCCAATGAGGACAATTGGCTCCGCCCCTTCTGGTCCCTGGGCTATAAAAATGCAGCGAGATGTCACTTCTACCTGAAATGACCAAAGCTAAGGAGCTCCAAGACTATCCCAAGGCAGACCAGAGAGCCTGATTAACTGCAGCTACTTTATTTGCATGGTGATTATTTTATTTCATTTTTACAGCATTGTGAGTTTGTTTTGTTTTCAACCAAAAGTAAAGTTGGCACCCCAGAAATTCTCTCTTTTTGAGCCTGTTATTCCCTTAGACAACCACAACATATACAGTATAAGAACAACTGGAACATCTGTGGTGATCTAAAATAGTATCCCAGAAATGCAGCTCGGATAGAGCAGGTCCCGTTGTTTCATTTGCAAATGGGACAGCTGTACTAAAGAATCACGTTACATTAATAATTATTTTAAAAGGACTGGATACTCTGTTAGCATTTCACTGCAGGGCAGAAAAGTGTGGCGCATGAGTCACTTGCCAACCCAACAAAGATGATAGACAGACAGATAGATAGATAGATAGATAGATAGATAGATAGATAGATAGATAGATAGATAGATAGATAGATAGATAGATAGATAGATAGATACTTTATTAATCCCAAGGGGAAATTCACATACTCCAGCAGCAGCATACTGATAAAAAACAATATTAAATTAAAGAGTGATAACAATGCTGGTATACAGACAGACGATAACTTTGTATAATGTTAACGTTTACCCCCCCGGGTGGAATGGAAGAGTCGCATAGTGTGGGGGAGGAACGATCTCCTCAGTCTGTCAGTGGAGCAGGACGGTGACAGCAGTCTGTCGCTAAAGCTGCTCCTCTGTCTGATGCAAGGAAGGTAAAGGATTTTGATATTTGAGGCAGATGTTTCCACAAGTATGCCATGATTGAAACATCCATTTTTGGTGGTCCACAAATCAGAGATGTCATCAAAGTCAAGCAGTTTAAAAATGTGTAAGTGGGGCTGGAGGAAATTGTATGGAAAGTATTTAAGAGTGCTGTTGAGAATTTTCTTGGCAGCTACAGAGCTGCAAACTACATCCAGCTGGTTGACAACGTGCTTCAAGCATAGAAAACCAAGAAGTGCAACATGTCACTAAAGATTCATTTTCTGCATTCACAATCGAATTTCTTCCCTACTGATCTTCCTTCATCAGGTGCATGAACATGGTAAAAGGATTCACCAGAACATTACAGTAATGGAAAAGTAGTATCAAGGCAAGTGGAATCCATTGGTGCTGGCTAACTATTGTTGGACACTGAAATGAGAAGCTGAGTACAAGGGAACAGCAGCAGTAAAGTATGCTTTGCTCAGCTGAACTAATGAAATGTGTCACACACTAAGTTCGATAAAAATCAATTTCATGTTTCTCCAAATTCTTATGTGATTTAATTATGTTTTCATTCAGCTTGAAGCTGTCTATCACAATCGCACAAAATTTTTGGAAAGCACAATTTTTGAGAAAATGTGTAGTCTAGTGTTACTGATGAATACTTCTTCAAAAATATATGACGGTTTCCTGTTTCTGTGCAACAAAGTATACAAACTACAGTATAATCTGTAGCAAGAAAAAAGAAAAGTAAAATATTTAGTAACTAGCAATAAGAAAAGTAAAAACCAGTGAAGCAAAATTCCATCCATCCATCCATTTTCCAACCCGCTGAATCCAAACACAGGGTCACGGGGGTCTGCTGGAGCCAATCCCAGCCAACACAGGGCACAAGGCAGGAACCAGTCCCGGGCAGGGTGCCAACCCACTGCAGGTGAAGCAAAATTATCATTGTAATAAGTTAAAGGGAACTTTGTTCTTGAATAGCATCGCAGGAGATCTTGCCAGAGACTGTTGCATGATGTGTGCTTGTAACACCTGAGAGAAGAAGGAGGAAACTTCTGTCTACCACCGCATGAGCGAACAATGCAAACTACTCTGAAGATGAAAATGAAAAGCATAGCATAACAATCTCACAGCTACTTAAATGAATTCAAATTTGCAGAATCCCTGAACACAAGGCATTAAACTGCACTGGACAGAGTCACATGGCCCCACTGACATACACAGCCACACTCACACTTCCACATTGCTTTTAGATTTTCGCAATATAAGTAAGCCAGTACAGCTACTTTTAAACTTACTCCTATAGTGCATTTACACACATTTTGTATTCATTCATTGTTTTTCTCTGTAGCCAAAATTAAATTTTCCCTATGCTGAGAAACTCGGCTAGCATAACTTTTCTTAAACTTATCTAACTATATGATTGACAGTGTTGTATAAACGGAGAGTGTGTCTCAGTAGGAAATGCAGCATATCGACAAATGTCGGTGAGTGGGGGGAATGGTGCACTGCACAGAACAGAAGGGACAAAATGCACAAAAGTTGATAATATGGCAGCAACTGACACGAGTGAAAGACATTTGGAGAAGAGTAATGAGATTAAGGGAATGGGACTTTTTCCTCATTCAGCACACAGTATGAAACTGATTGTCATCCAATTAGACGCTGAGAGCAGGTTTGATTAATCTACTGAAAGCAAAAGGGCTCTGCTTGAGTCACCGAACCAGGAGGCTTGCAGGTAGCATGGGAGCCTCAAGGGGATTCTGTGGCTATTGCATTAGTCTCTGCCAGCACACTTACATTCTGAGATTCACTGACTCGTTTGAATTATTGCATCTAATTGTAAACTAAGCTTTTGTAGTGTCACAGAAGGCAGACTAGATTTTTTTGGAGAACGAGTTTAGGTCTTCTATTAATGAAACCACCACGGATGCTGAGTTTTGGCAGGTAGGTATCTGCTTTTTTTATTTCGTTATACAACTATGTGGCATCACCCTTTCATTTGCGTATAGACGGTGCTTTTAATGAGTCAGGACGTTTCTAATTTTAAGTACACTCTGAGAATCAGAGTAGCTAGAAAGTAGTGGAGACTTTAAAACTCACCTTCTTGACCGGTGCAGGAAAAAAGAAAAGAGCTGTCAGTGCAACAAACCACATTATTTTAATACTTAAAAGAAGCTTGGAAATGCTCTAAATCTAAACTGGCATTCAGTGAGGTAAAATTAATTTGGAGGAATGAAGGTTCAGCAGCGAATATTCTCACAGTGCTTGAGCCTCAGGTTAACGTATATGTGGCCTCTGCATTTTTTTTATCATGCTTGTGTGAGTTTCCCTGGAGAACTCTGGTTTCCTTCCAAACATATGCAGTCAGGTCAATTAACACTTCAGCACTGGCATATTGTGTTTACCTTGGCATGGAATAAACTGGTTCCTGCCTTATGCCCAAGAAAGACACCTGTCTGCTGTAACACTGAATTTAACATAAAACATAAGACGATCGATGGATAGCACATGTCCGAGAAAGATACAATTTTCTTTTTTTTTGACGTAGTGTCCTGTAGGGTGAGTACCACTTTACGGTACTTATTGTGACTAATGTAATTGTTTCACAGGAATGCATATTAATAAAACAGGAACACAGGCTGGTTAAGCAATTCTGTTGACACTGAGCAAGTGGTGCAACTCTTTGGTTTTCTGTCCACTTCTTTAACCCCCAGTCTTCTGCAAAATCTAATTTATGTGTAAATGCAAAGAAAATAATGATGATCTTTCATAAGATTCAAATATATTTTGCAAAAAAAAAATTGCTGATATTGTCTTCAGGACTCTCATAATGAATATATTATTGACTTGTAGAGTAAAAATATTTTCCAACCATCAGTAAAAGGTCAGTGAGGATGATCATCTCCATTATGGTAATGTGAAATAGTAATAAATGTTAATAAACAGTTAACATTGACTGGCATCAGAATAAAATGGTGTATTTACAAGACATTAAAGTGAAAAAATGTATGCAGCAGGCAACCTAATACAATAAAACAGTGTTTAGCATTAGTGTGGCTACCGTGACGTGTTTTTTGTATGATTAAACAGTAACTAGCTCCGTAGGGTGAGGACCCATCTGTTGCAACTCATTTGCTTTTATTGCAGCATTTTATGTTAAAGACTAAAAAAAGGCATCTCTTTAAACTAGTATCTCATGACGTTATTTTGTTGACAAGAACTTATAAAATGTGAGTCAGCAGAAGCACACACCGTGAACACTGCATTGTGAATAAAATTGTTTTAACCTATTGTATTGTGCTAAAGCATTGGCTTACCGAGACTGTAATAAAATGGAGATGAAGCTTTCATTTTAACAGTACATGCTTTGCCCAGTAATACTAAAGTAGGTCAGTCCTTCTTAATTAAAAATAAATGTGTAAGAAAAAAATGTTAATTATTCATCAAACATTGTCCATAATTGACTAAAGCAGTTGTATATTCTGAGCCCAGGAAACCATTATATTCCTTGAAATGACTGCAATAAGTATAAATGAAAATAGCTGGATGTTAATATTAGCCAGAACCAAAAAGGTGAATAGCCAATATTTCTACTGGGTTACAAGTTGCCTTCTTTCTCTCCCAGAAATTGCTTACCTTCCGGCTACTATACACATCAACATTCCTTGATGAATCTAAGCAGAAAATCAAAAGTTGGAAAAGAGACATAGGTGACAGTGATTGATGTCTGTGCGTTACTCCTGATTCGCTGATTAAACCCATCAATCTATATGCAGAAGAGGTGTCTGATGCAAATAGAACCAATCAGCCTTAACAAAATGGTTTTGTCAGCATGTTATGGAAATGAGAGGCGAGAGAAGGGTAGTAATCCTGGGGTTTGGTTTCATATTCCCAACTATCCAGGGGTTACTTCACTCTATTACTGAGATGACATACAGCTATTTTTAGCCGTAGTCTAAAATATAATAAATCAGCAATCAAAGAAAATAGAGAAGGAAACTATTATGAAAAACATTGAAACACTATATTTATTATTGAAAAAAAAACAAAACATGGTGTGTAGCCCTGCACACTTTAAAGAAAAGTTTTAAAAACAGTCGAACGCTTTGTCTTGTGCATCATTTTCTGTATCAACAAATACACCGTCTGCATTCCATTCATATTTTATCAATATAATGTTTATTTATAAGAAAAAAGACACACATAGATACATTTTTTTCACTTCTGCACAAATAGTGTCTGTTCACTGAATCAACCCCACACAAAATTCAATAAAAAAATAAGTAATATGACAATAATTTAGGAAGATTTCACGACTTACAAAAAGGAGATGAATATTTTTAAAGAAGCATTTCACCAAATGAGAATATTGTTAGTTATATTCTAATTATGTTATGACAAACAAAAGTTCTTTGACAAACATGTTTAGATTGATAAATATAGACTTGTGCTTTTTTATACCACGCTATTATCTTTATTTGTTGACTTTGTAAATTACACTGCAGTGCAAAAGAAAAACCAATAAATCAGCACCATATCCCATACATTTATGTTTCACATCATTTTTCAGCACTCATCCCCTGGCTAATTTCAAATGTTTTGAGAAATTTGGATTTATTTTCAATCCAAAAATGTCTGATGAGTAAGCAAAAGATTTTTTTTTCCCAACATGCCCCAGTGTAGGCCCTAGACAGAAGATTTAGTTTAAATGGTACTAGTTTGATGACATTGTGCACAATTTGTTTCTTATCCTAGGCATATCTTTATATGTAATACACTACCGTGGCTGTTCGTTTGTCTGTCCAGATTTTTAAATCACCTGTAGCTTGCAAACTGTTTGAGCTATTGACCTGAAATTTAGTACATATATTCTACATGATGTCTACTGTCTGCTTTTGGGGTGATGATTGATATCCAAGGCTATTCTTATTTTTATTTTGTTGTAGAATCCACTCTCCGCAGCAGCCAGCAGGGCGGTATATGCGTACAGGCGCCATGCTCAACCCTACCACCTTCGTTGTTACTTCCCCTACCTCTTCACATCTTAAATCATTGTTGAGGCAGAGTGAAGACTTAAGTGCCAGCTTAAGTGAAAAATTAAAGAAAATGTAAAAAGGAATTGCAACACAAACACTGACATAATCAGTTTTAACGCGAAAAGATGCCGACGAAAGAAGAGAAGAAGCGGACTACTAGGGTGGAGAAAAAGAAGAGCCGCTCAGGAAACAGCAAGCGCATCAAGCGCTGAGCAAACGAATGCTAAACGTACAGAGAAAGAGTACAACAACTATGAATGTACAAGTCAAGTGTATTCACTGCACGTTATCGTCTTGTATAATATTAGTCAGGATAGGCGTGTACAATCTATAATGTTTAGCCGAATTACACCATGATTTCCACAACATGAAGAAGACTGTATCTTGTCGATGACGGAATTGCATTCATTAAAATCTCCTGTTTTCAGTGCTGTCTGAGATCATCTAGGGGTTCACTGTTTTAAATAAATTGAGAAGAGATATACAGTAGAGGTTATATTTCTGGAGATGCTGCATAATATACAGTAGCTTTAAATATAGATGTTGATGGAAAATTAGGAAAGTACAGTAGATTTCTTTTAACAAAAGTTCTAGCTTGCTCATAGTAAAACAAAGCATTGCTGATTACTTCTATAGTACTAGGGTGTTGTACCGTGTTTTAGTTAGCCAATAAAAGGTGTCGTTTTGATTACTTCTAGCAATTACTAATAGCCATAAATATTCCTAACCAGTCAGATATCCTGATTGATATTTAATAACTTATACTAAAAAGTGGGTTAAATCAAGAACCTATATTCCAAAATTAATTAACAAAGTAATTACAATTCTAATGACGAATTATGGAGGTGCCATGTTTGGTCTCTTTGTTTCTAACTTTAAAAATTCATCGAATTCTCTGAATCTTCATATTCTAGTTTAAGCTAGTGAGAATTTGTGGCCTAGCTACAACCAGCTTTTTATTGGGTAGCACACATCTGTAACTGGTTACACTCGCTCACTTGCTGTGGATTCGGAAAGAATTCCGACCCCTTCAAGTTCTACGCACTTTCTTGAGTTGTAGATTTCATTTTAAATGGATTCATTTTTCATTTTTTCCCATCAATCTACACTCGCTAACCCATAATGACACAGTGTAAATGTGTTTTCAGAAAGGTATTTGCAAATTTATTACAAATCAAAAACTGAAATCTCACATTCGTAGAAGTGAGCCTTTGCTGTGCCACTCCAGATTGTGGTCAGGTGCCTCCCGTCTGCTTTAATTCTCCTTGAGATGTGTCCAGAACTTGTGGAAAACTGAATTGGTTGGACATCATTTACAAACGCACTCACCTGTATATAAGGTCTTATCATTTACACTGCAAGTCAGGGTGAAAACCAGGCCATGAAGTCCAAGGAACTCTCTGCAGACCCCATCAACAAAAATCTACAAAAGAATAAAGTGACTATAAAAAAAAGAGGTGTGAACACTTGCTGAATCCACACAGCGCCAATTGAGTGCTGCCAATCAACATCACATACACTTCAATAGAATACAGAGGAAAACCATCCACCTGGGGAAGTACTCACAGGCATAGGTCGAACATCTAAACTTTGCCAAGAAACTGAGACCAGGCTGGAGCTGTGACAAAACAGTATTAACCACCATGCTGGTCCAATTCTAAGATTATCATATGACACAATATGCTTAAACATACTCATTAGGCCTATTTAGGGCCATGGGGACCAGAGCCAGGAGCAAAGAAAGAGACACCCTGACCAGGACACCAGTTCATCACACAGGGGAAAGGGAAACCAGCTTACACAGAGAAAGGATTTGAACACAGGGTGCCAATGTACCACCTCACTGCCCCAATTTAAAATATTACCCAAAATTCATTTCTTGAATAAGGTTTTTAGCTATGAAGGAGAAATGGTGGGATGCCAGTTCATTATCCATGCACACCTCATATTCACTAACATCACATAAATTTAGAAATTGGTTAAAACAGACTCCAGACCACAGCCAGGCTCAGAAGAGAACTCACGTCCCTGGAGCTATCAGCCAGGAGCACTAATTACTGTGCCACCACACTGCCCTCACACAGAAGTAATGCTGGAAAATGTTTACAACTGTAACAAATTGCTTATACTACAATTTTCCCTTGGGCTGGCAGCAATAATAGCTACATAATATAATCATTACATGGCAGGCTTTATAGTGATAATTTCTAAACGTTTCATTTTGAATGCCCTTATCAAGATCAATTTCAAAAAAACTTATTTACAGAAAGGGAACCCTGCTCTCACAAATAAGTAATTATAAATGCCATTGATAAAGACAATGCTTCAGCAGTTCAAAATTAGAAAGGTAGAAAACGTCTCTTTTGCTATTCAGTGATTTTTTTCCATTTTATATTTTAACAATAAATATGCCTAAAACAGTCAAGCTGTTTATCACTTGAAATGGTAATTTCACATTACACATGCCTTAATTGTATGTCATATATATAGTGTTTTATATAAACCTATACATGAATACAGTATCCGTTTCACATTCCTGTAACTTAGACCTGCAGAAAATCACCAAGTGATTTGTTTGACTTTGTAAAGTTGAAGCGTGTGCTGTGAATATCTGTGGCCGCACGTGACATACTGCTAAAAGGTCTGTCTCATGACATAACATTCCACCAAGACATAAAGAGGTAAGCATCATGTATGGCCTATTAAGTTATAAAGCATATGTATAATTTCTGAATGTCCCAAACAAGATTTAGTTGCTTACCAGCACACAGCAACTCAGAATTCTGTTTTTCTTTTGAGGCATATGCAAGCAAATGTAACAGTTCTCCTAGTTTCTAATCAGCAGGAGTTTTGCCAGCTTTAGTGATGGATTCTTTTAATTGCTGTAGGAGTGAAGGAAGATCCGAGCTGACAGCTTGCAGAAGCTTAAAATCTTTGTGTCCAGGAATTTCAGATTTTCAGGGAGAACGTTGTGCATTAATCTTGGTGTCCATCAGAATCTGTCCACTTCCACTGAGTTTATATTGGAACTCAAATATGTCTGTGAGCCAGCTCTTACAAAAAGCAGCATGCTTGCTCCCCTCCAGCCAATTCTGATTTGAATCAGTTTAATTAAGTAACAAATTCTGTTGGCATAGAAACGGCCCAGCTAATTTATCATGGGAAATAGTCTGTGAGACTGACCTGTTGCTAGGCAACCTCCAATGGCGTAGCGAAGAGAGCCAATGACAAATTGTGTCGGAAGCAGATGTTGTGATGGGACTTGTGTTCGCCTGGGAGTCTTGCAATAAAGTAACCTCCATAAGTGAAACGTAACTCGGGGAACATCAAGAAATTCTTACTTTTATAAGCGATACCAAAATGGACAGGCTGTGTGAGGATTTCAAAAATGTATATAGCATGCAGCAAAAGTGATTTCCATTTGCTACAGAAAACTGCAAAAGAACACGTCATAAAGTGGCCTTCTATTGTTTACACATTGTTTGATACTTTTTATACTTGATAGATAAAACTCCAATACTTCAAAGTTATTATGAATGATAACCATCCAATGTTGTTTTTAGCTAGAGTGACCCATTTTGTTCTCGGAGTTATTTTCCAACTGAGCCCTTAATAACTTAATAATACGCCAGACTATAGTAATAATTGGCAGTGATTACGCTTGTACTTGAACAGAGCTGCAGGCACTGTCACCATCTGTGAAGCTCAGCACACTGTGTTGACAATGGAAGAGAAGGAGAAAGGGGCTAGTGGCTTTTTTAGAGAGGAAATTGCCTGCAGAATCTGTACTTTTACTGCCAGAGACAATGAAGTACCGTATGTACATCCAGTTAGAAGGGATACTACGACTACTGCTCCAATAAGGCACAGAGCCACGGGGAAGGGCCTGGCTGGCTGAAAATTATTTTTCTGTCCAACCAAAAATAATTCCTATATAGACTGATATACTGCAATCAGGCATGATACTTGCTCTACTGCACAATGACTGGCACTGTTTGGAGGTATGATCAACAAGGAAGTAGGGGGCACTTAGACGTCTGGCCAAACTAATTATCAATAATTCAGGGCAGCATTTTGCTACAACACAAGAACGACTGGCACAGCTGACGCTGTCACAGGTTTTCCTGTTACTCGAGGATCCTAAACACCTCAAGTTGCTGGAGGTCACACTTTTACATCATTTTGCTTTATGTTATACAGATTCAGACACACTTGGTGTCTAAACACAAACCTCTTACCTGTTGCATTTAGTTCCAGCATTTAAGCATGTACTGTACATAATACGTCCTACAAACCCATACAAGCATTACGAAACAAATTCAGCAAACTAGTAATTTATTGTACAGCAGCAACGTACAAATAATACACAAAAGAAAAGTAGATATATCATTTTCAAAGTCACTTAACCTAATTCAGGGTCACAAGAGTCCTGAACCTGTCGCCAGTCATGTTTTGTGCATAGCAGGAGACGCCCTTGGACATCTCGTCAGTCCATTCTATGGTTCAAACACGCACACACTCCCATTCACATCAAACCAGTCTAGGAATTTCAGATCAAAATAACTGGCATATCTTTGGGGATATGGGGAAAAACTGAATACCCAGGGGAAAACTGGCACAGACAGAAGGAAACATGCAAACTTCATATTGACAACCTATTATGGAATTTGAATCCTGGACAATGGCTCTGTAAATTATGCAAAAGTTGAAGGTTACATAACTGTACTACAACTGTAAATATCTGCACTGTATTATTTGATCTTGTTGGGTTTTTGTTGTACCAGGAAGTGTCATGTTTTTTGGGTTCTTGTATAAATAACTTGAACATGGCTGATTGTAACACACAGGAATGTAATTAACTTTTACTAAAACTCTTAAAAAGTACTTCATTAGCAAGTCAGCCACATTCTGTCTCCCAGCTTGTAGTTGGTAATAAACTAAAATATAAGAGAATGTTATAAAACTATCTGTCCTGACTAGTATGACGTAACAGTTATAGTTATGGAGCAGCACATTTAGATAGATAGATAGATAGATAGATAGATAGATAGATAGATAGATAGATAGATAGATAGATAGATAGATAGATAGATAGATAGATAGATAGATAGATATGAAAGGTACTATATAATAGATAGATAGATAGATAGATAGATAGATAGATAGATAGATAGATAGATAGATAGATAGATAGATATGAAAGGTACTATATAATAGATAGATAGATAGATAGATAGATAGATAGATAGATAGATAGATAGATAGATAGATATGAAAGGTACTATATAATAGATAGATAGATAGATAGATAGATAGATAGATAGATAGATAGATAGATAGATAGATAGATAGATAGATAGATAGATAGATAGATAGGTGAATGGCACTATATAATAGATAGATAGATAGATAGATAGATAGATAGATAGATAGATAGATAGATAGATAGATAGATAGATAGATAGATAGATAGATAGATAGATAGATAGATAGATCAGTCTGCTTAAAGTTAAATTCTGGAATTAAACTTTGCAAAAAGATCTTGAAATTCAGTGTTGGAGCACATACCTCCATGTTTGGAAGAAAAAAATATATTTTTAGGTAAGCAAAGTTTAGATTTTTATTACATACTGTAAAATGGCATGATTTGTCCATATACAGTATGTCCCACTTTATGATATCAGCAGCTAACTTTAAAATCTGATATCCTTTCAGAAACAATAAAGAAATGTAACTTTGCTTGAATGTATCTAAAATAATGGGGTAGATCACATGGATGTCAGGCAGGAGTCTGTATCACAGCAAAAAATAGAGAACAAAATGATGTATTGTAACAGTAAAACACAAAACATGTCAAAGTATTGGGGTCCCTGGTGGAAATAACCTTGTTTAATTGTCGTTGGCAAGTTAGTAAAAAGGAAGTTCACGAATAAGAAGGTAGCGGACGCAGTGTCTATCGTCCAGTGTGCTCGTCACACATTTGATGCTGACTT
This sequence comes from Erpetoichthys calabaricus, assembly GCF_900747795.2. NCBI lineage: Eukaryota > Metazoa > Chordata > Cladistia > Polypteriformes > Polypteridae > Erpetoichthys > Erpetoichthys calabaricus. The sequence continues at coordinate 24,417,436 of NC_041409.2, read as the reverse complement.
CCTGTCTGGGCTCCTGATAATCTCTTGATGACAGGAAGGGGTGGATCTTTCTTAAAAAGCACAAGTAATGTCATATGTCTTCATCTTGGGGGGGTGTTTCAATACGGAAGACAGAAGTGGAGATGTTGTTATAAACAGTGCAACACTCTCTCCTTTCTCCCATCTAACCCTGAAATCGGTCCACGTAAAACTCGGCAGTTTGACTTTTTGTTCATGAGATATTGGTCTTGTCCACTAGTCATTTTAGAATTCCTTGGCTAAGCGTAGAGACTAATGAATCCAACAATTTTAACCATATAAAACACAAAAGTATCGAAGAGGACTTGCGCGTGATTGCACCTTTCCATTGCCAGCAATCAGCTAAGTAGAAGTTGAGCAAACATTTGGAAGCATTTCAATAGCTCCATACATTAAAAAACATTTAAATACAGTATTTACATTTGTAAAGCTTTTCCTCAAAAGCATTTTATTTTTACTTTTTTCGAAAAGTTTTGGAAGGTTACTATTCACTGATTATTTTAAAATGATCAATCTGTCCTGTTATATTATATTCTTTTACTTATTTGTAGATATGGAGATGGGCATTGGTTTTCACTGATAGGTCCAGATGTCAGATTGGGGGTTTGTGGTCAGCTAACATAAAAGCAACACACAAATGGATTTACCTTACACACCCCTCCAGACTGGAGCACTCCTCTCACTAAATGACTGCCGAACTACTATAACAACTGGGAAAACTGAGGCTTGAATTTCATTTGTGTGTAATAATTTACAATCATTATGGGAAAGAATGAAAAGCCATATTCACCCCCTGTCATCCCCACAACACCTAACTTAGAGTGATTTGATAATTCATCTTTTTTTGGGAAAGGGAAACTGTGGCTGCAATTTCATAAAAATAATAGAAAAATCCTTTAAAAGCTTCTTATATGAAATGAGTTTGAAATCTCCTGTGACTGCCTGCACGCGCTAGACGGGTATGGGGTGTGTGTACCCATGTGACCATGAATTGTTTTTGAGCAGTATGCGTGCACACTCGGAACTTCTTTTTACACACCAAGCTTATTTTAAAAGCCTCTTATATTAACTGACTTAATGAATGCACTCTGCAATCCCATTCAAACACTTTAACTTGCATCCTCTCATTCTTTTTCATCAATTAATTGTGTAATTTTAATCATGGGGGCATTATGTCAGCTAATAAGAAAGGCTTTTGAAAGAAACATTGAGTTCAAGAAAAGAAATGTAGCCTGTTAAATGTAGCCTGTTTCATTTTGCCGCCATTTCCATCCTGTTGAGATTTATTTTTCTTCAGTTCATTAGCAGATCATAACTTGATGTTTTTACTGAAGGGGTCAATATTTTTTCATCTGTTCAAAATGTGTGCATACAATGATGCAAAAAGAAACACATTATTGATTTCAAAGTCTACAACTTCCATTTGAAATCTAAAACAAAACTGTTTGTATTTTTTTATATAATATGCTTTCTCTGGTCAACAAGCATTTTGCTACTGGGATACTTTCATCTGTACTTTAACAAATTTCACTTGCTGACTCCAAATCCGAAAACCGTTTTCGTCTAACACGTCCCATTTTTTAGTTATAATGTTCCAGGTCTTGGACAACTAGAGTGACTGGACAGTAAAGGTGATGCGTTTCAGCATTTAAGAAACAAGTTCGGTTTCAAGAAAAGTGAAGCCAAAATGAAGGAAGATGTTTTTATTGGCCCTGAAATACGTGAACTGATGCTTCACAATGAGTACAAAAGGAAACTGAAGCCAACTGAATCTGTACCCTCATTCGTGCGGGTTGTCCAGAATTTTCTTGACAGTCACAGAGCAGAGAATTATACTGAGCTTGTGGAGAATATGCTGAAACTATATTAGCTTACGGGAGCCCGAATGTCACTGAAGACGCATTTTTTACATTCTCATCTCGACTTTTTTCCATCAAATCTAAGCGATGTCAGAGATGAGTATGGGGAATGATTTCATCAAGATATAAAGGTGATGGAAAACTGATATCGGGAAAAATTCACTCCGACCATGATGGGTGAGTACTGTTGGTTCTTGCAAAGAGAGATGGATGTGCAGTACAAGCGCAAAAGTGAGTGCCTCCAACATTTTTGGGTATGCTGACCTCACTTTTATTTTGAGGTAAATTGACATAAATATGCTTTAATGTGTCTCTGGTATCGTCTTCTGGTTTGTTTTCAGAATAAACACATCAAAACAATTTTGGTGGGACAGAGTCCAAACTCCAGATATCGTGTTGATATGTTATATTGATATTCAAAAGTGTCAAAACGTTAATGATGTGTATTTCAAAAACCTGACATGCTAGCTTAATTCTGATTTCATATATGAAATGAGTGTAAAAAACTTAAAGAGCTGCTCTGAAGTTCCCAGAAGCAAACAAAAAATATTTTTTTGTAGACCAGTGATATGGTAAGGCAGTATTACTAAACAGTTATTATGGTATAATGGTTACCAAAATTTTTGGTTAACTATTCAGCAATACTACAAATGTTACATGTGAATTAATAATTACTTCTAACTTTAGAAAGATTTTAGTTTGTGTAATGTTTGCAGTGATTGTTTCTATAAAACATTTCTAGCACTGCCATTGACTCTTGTATTCTTGTGTTTTACCTGCTCTTTTATTCCTTTGACTTGGAGCCCTCATGACACCTTGTCATCACCCTAAATAAACTTCCATTTATGAGACACCATCAGGGCGTCAACACATACTCTGACCTTCTTCCACTATGTGATAATCATTTTTTTTTATTTTATTAATCACAATCTAATAAGTAAACCACAGTATAATATCCAGTACTACAGTCCACACATTGATGATTCATATTATATGAAGTTAAGCTCAACACTCACTCCTACCTGACTGAGAGAGTAAAAAGAGAGCCCAATATGAGGTAGTGCCTCGCAGACAACATAAAGTTTAAGCCTGCCTTGCTTATTTTAGAAAAGCATTAATAATTTCTTGCTTGATTACAAAAAAAATCTGTGGACCTCATAGAGAAAAGTTGAATTTTTCTGGTTTTAGATGATAGAAGACACCACTTTGCCATTTAATTATTTAGGGTGTGTTAGGTTTCTTCTAGTTGAGTAAGATAAGTGGACACACCAGCAGTGTGGTGTAGGATATCACAATTGACTTTCGTTGTATAATCTCTTAATGACAAAAATTGTAAATCCACCACTACATAAAAGATAAGCAATTATTTTACCCTCAAAATGATGGAAGTGTGGGACATCCCTGAAACATATGACCTAGCATGACATGTATTTAGTTTCAGCGTTCATAACCTCAATCTTGTCCTGGTGAGAATTTTGATCATTTCAATGAGGACACTTATGTATGTGTACTTTGTAAAGTGATGACATTATTACTACTACAACTACACTCTTAAAGATAAAGGTGCCAGAGTAGTTCTTCAAAGCGATGCCATATTGGAACCACTTTCAGTTCCCAAAAGACCCATCCTCATGAAGGTAATAGAAATTAGATTAGTAACACAATACATAACCATGACTAGATGGTAACCGATTTGGGAAATACCAATAAGTCATGATTTTAAATGGATTTTTGCTGCATACAGTAATACAGGCAAAGTCCAGGGTTCCTTAATCTGTTAGTGTCCTGCTAGGTAGCCTACCATACATTTGATTTGATTTGATTTCTCTATATGAGGAAGTTTTTCAAAGCACAAAGAATAAACATCATACACAAAGAAACTTTCCAAGAATTAAATGTTGCTTTGTCAAGCAAAGGTCCTACAATGAACCACACAACCCAGTATAGAACCCTGTAATGCCATTAAAAGAGTGTATGATACATAGTTGTAAGATGAATTACACAACATTTTCCACAGATTACAGGTGAATTCATCTTGAGTTCTTTCCTTTACCAGAGATTGTAGGTTGAAAGGTCCTGTTCCCATCGTTACTGAAGATCACCCAGGGGTTTATCCCTTCAGATATGTTTATAGAGTTGGGAAATGCTAAAAAGATTATCATCATGACTGGCTAGTAGTTTAAAGAATGGATATTGATGGAAGATCACGGACATCAGGTGGGTTTCTTTTGACAGTGTTTCTAACTTATGCATTGAATAAACAGCGTGTTACACATTCACCCCATTAGCTTTAATGTTAGCCTTGGACAACATAAAGCATACAATATGCGGCATGTTAGAGGAAAAAAAGATATTCCTTTGTCGTTTATGAAAATGTGTATAAAATCCTTCAAGCTTGGAAGAAAAAAAAACAGTTCTCATTTTAATTACTAATGTACGCAAATTTTTAAAACTGTTATTAAAAACGGGTGCTTTTGTGCATATAATCCTCAGCTTTATAAAGTGAAAAGGTTGAATGTAAAGCCGTTTGGCTGAAAGCGAATGACTGTGCTTGAAGGACAACAATGATGTTGTTCCAGTAATAGCAGAAGCTCGACGAGATCCGATTGACTGGAAACATGGAGGGTGGCTAAACTGCATCAGTGAATTGTTCCTCCATATGCTGGAGTGAAACATACCGTATATTAAGTGTGTGGCAGAAATATGTAAAAGGTTATGTGTACGACTGAATTGTCACAATTCATGAACCCTAAAGTACAGTAAATAGCATATATTCTGGTTGGTAAATAAAAACATTTTAATATAAAGTTTGCATATTTTAGTAAAACTGAAATATACAGTAATAGCAAGTGGGTGAAAGAGTGATGGCAGAAATTACACTTAAGACCCAGACACATGACACATAGTGGAAAATATTGAAACAAAAGCTCATGTACAAAGCAGAATCACTGAGTGAGTTCATATATTTTATTTATTATTACTTTCTACCAAAAGGCTGTATAAGGAAATTTTTTTTTTCCTGTTACATTAAATTTGCTTTATTAGATATAAATTCCCTTTTTTCACAAAAATGCAGTGAACCTCTTAACTATTTAAGGTCCCTGTCTGTAATCCCCAGGTAGTAAAAACAATAATTAGAATGGTTTGTTTCATGTGGTGTATGGTCATATCATAGCAACAAAAATGTAATAATTTAAATCAAACTTCAAAGCATCAAGCTTGGATAATGCAAACAAAGAAAAAGGTTTCCAGGTTTATTCTTTAATCCACCTGCATTTAGACCTAAAAATAACCCTTTTTTCTGTTATTTGAATGGCTTTCACAGTAACATCAATATTTGCATTAAAATAACTGGAATTTAAAGCTATTAAGGCAAATGGATATTGTAGCAAAAGAGATTTGTTTACAGGCAACACACTGGATAGTGCTGGGTATTATCAAAAAGTAAGAACTGTCTAAGAAGCTTCCCTTTGGGATAAATGGCTAGAGCAAATACTGCATGGGGTACTGAACACTGAAAATAACATGCAGTAATTCTTATATAGCTATTTTGTACGTGTGTGTGCGTGTGTGTGTGCATATCTATCTGTCTATATACTACTGTATAGTGTATATACTATATACACTATATATATATATATATTATATATATATATAATATATGCGCGTGTGTGTCTGTATGCGTTGTACATATAATATATTCAGGATCAAAGTTCAAAGTTACTTACACTAATCAAACTTCTCTTTCTGTCTTTCTCTCTCTCCTTATGTATAGTGAGATTATATATGCTATATACAGTAAATAAATGTTTGAATTTTTACAAGTAGGCTCAAGAGAAAGAATTTCTTAACACTTATGACAATTGTTTTGCAGTATGTTTTTTTATTAAGAGATGGGCTTGAGCTGCTGTCTGTGATTTAGTTCATTACCTTACTCATAACATATCTTTAACTAAAAAACACTATCTTAAATGCAAAGAAAGAATGGGACTATTAAAAACATTTCATGAATTTTTTTTTTTTCACTTTTTGACGATTTCTTTGAATTTAACCTTAGGACTTCATGTAATTTGCCCAGTAGACAATTATAACTGTTTATTTGCAACAGTGTCTTAAAGAACAGAACCAATGTGTCAGGGATATTTGCCATTTAATTGCAGTATATTTCTGTGTGTGCTTCTTAAATAGCCGAGCTGTGAGAAACCGCTGGAACTACTGATCTACTGGCAATATTCTTACATGTGTAGCATTTTCACTCGTGATGAAGGCTATCCAGCGAAAAGGTTGTGCATTTTGTAATGTGTATTTGAGACAAAAACAGGTCCAAATGGACTCGCTTAAGACTTTTATGACAGTCAAATAACATTTGTTGAAAAAGATAATCTATAAAAGTGGTCAAGAGGCAGGCAAAAGATTTGAGACAGAAAGCTTACGTGTAGCCAGTAAACAAACCAACATGTTAATCAAAACTCAAAATGGAGTCAAAACTACAAATTTTATAATTAGTAATTATTACAATATGGTTTTTGTGTTTAGAAGTAATCTAGTGTAAGAATAATGTGAGGTTGTTTCCTTGCTTTTCATGCAGATGTTTCTCTTCTCATCAGCCCACATGACTAGCGATAGATGACTTTGGCATAAAACGGTGCCCATGTTCAGCAACACTCAAACTGGAAATGTGATGACATCACAAAACAAGACAATAAAAATGAACATAAATATCAATAATAATGATTCAGAAAATTGAATACAATTATAGAACATGAAAATTAAATCCTGACATGTTTTTTTTTTACTTTTTTTCAGTGTGAAACTAACATTTATCTACAACAACAACAACAACATTTATTTATATAGCACATTTTCATGCAAAGAATGTAGCTCAAAGTGCTTTACAAGATGTCAAAGAAAAAGTGACAAGAACAGAAAAAAACAAATAAGATTAGGTAGGAATATTAATGAATAAGTAACAAAGGAAAAAATCCATAAAATCTTATAAAATATAGATAATAATACATTTTATTTATTTGTAGGCGCCTTTCTAAACACTCAAGGACACGGAGCAACAGACAAAACACAGATTATAAACAAAAGTAAAATACAAAAGTTAAAATCAAACAGAGCAATTGTAATCAAAGAGAAAAAGCAGTCTTAAACAAATGAGTTTTAAGTTTAGATTTGAAAAGTGAAAATGATTCAGATATTTCTAAGCTTAGGTGGTAGTGAGTTCCAAAGCTGGGGAGCAGAGCAACTGACTGCTGTGTTCCCCATAATGGTAAGACGGACAAAGGGGACAGTCAAGTGGATGGAGGAAGAGGATCTAAGGGTGCGGGAGGGAATGGCAACATGGAGGAGGTCAGACAGATATGGATATGTATATAATGTATCTAATTAGTAGAAGGGTATTGTCCTTATATTGAATATCGTATTGTAAGACTCTAAGAATGAGTCTGATGATAAGGTCAGATGGAAAAAAGAACAGAAAAAAAACTCCAGTTAAGCTGGAGAAAGGAAAACAAAATCTGCAGGGGCTCCAAGGCCAAAAAGACCATCCAGCCCCTACTGAGCATTCTTCCTGTTCTTAAATCATTCCTCATTGTTTCCTGACTTCATTTGAGAGGATTTGATTTAGTGAGTGTCATGGACAGCTGGGGTACCCGCCATGTATTTTTTATCAGGGAGTCATTTTCCTTACTACAGTAAATGTTTAGGTATTATTAACATTAATTCTTCAGTTCAGGTGTAACTGTGGAGATTTTTTCCATTTTCACTTAGTAATATACTGAAGGAACAAGAAACCGAGGACAATTGTAACACCACAGTGCATTCTCTTTAGTTTCGAACCCCCCTGAAGGACATGTCCCACCTATTCAACAATACGTTGTAATCAAGTGTCAAGAAGCCATACTGTATCAGAGTTAAACAAAGAACGAGACAGAAAAGGCACATCATTCTGCCGCAGCCAGGTGTTATGTGGGTACTTCCTTGGCCTGGTCCAGCCATTCAGGTCCTCAACAATGAGGATCCTGCAAGCCGGATCACCCTCTGGGAATGGCACCACATGGCCATAGTGCCGTAACTGACGTTCCCTCACAGGGAACGTGCCTCATTCAGGACTCTGTGAGCAACCACTCATTTGACACAACGTCAAACCAGCGATCTGAAGAGACACAGTGCCAAAGGTATCAAAGGAGTCCAGTCTTCGTCTCTGGTCACTGGATAGCATCCATGTCTCATAACCATACAGCAAGACAGGAAGCACCAAGACTCTGAAGACTTGGACCTTCATCCATTTACAAAGATATTACACTTTTCCAGTGACCTCAAGACCCCCACATGCTCTCCCAATCCATCTACTGACTTCATAGGAAGAGTCACCAGAGTCATGAATGCCGCTGCTGAGGTAAGTAAACCTCTCAATGAGGTTGACATTTTCTCCGCAAAAAGACACACTGCTGGATCTTGGTTTTTATCCAGGACACTCTCAAGCCCAAACACTCAGACTCCTCACTCAGTCCTGTGAGAGCCCCGATCAGAGCCTGCATTGACTCTACAAAGATCACAGCATCGTCAACAAAGTAAAGATCAGTGAATCTCTCTTCACCAACAGATGAACCACAGCTACCAGACCCCATGACCCTGCCTAACACTCAGTCCATGCTAGCACTGAACAGGGTAGGAGCAAAAACACACCCCTGACGAACAGCAGACTCAACTGGGAAAAACACAGAGGTTTTATCTCCCCTCAGTACTAGTGTATAGGCCGGTCATGACATCCAGCAGCTGATTCTAAAGCTTTACGAAATTTGACAAAGGCTACAAATAAACTCTGCCGATATTCATGTTTGCACTCCATGAGAACATTCAAAGCCAGGATGCGGTCAATGGTAGACTTCTTAGGTGTAAAACCTGACCGGTCCAGTCGCTGGTAGGTGATCAAGTGATCACGGATCCTATTGAGGATGACCCTAGTAAGTACCTTACCCGGCACCGAGAGCACTGTTATTTCCCCTGTAGTTGCCACAATCCAGGTGATCACCCTTGCTTTTCCAGATAGTCCAATTTTTCTTGAGGCAAGGAGGAAAGAAAAATTAAGGACTAGGTTACACCCTTATCCTTCACCCCATTTTCTTCTTTAGAGCTTGTAAAATATTCCCTATGCTTGCATATTGAACAGCACTGGTGTTCACTAGAGAAATTCTCTAAAGTGTTTTTGCAGCTGATTTGCTGGATTTGCCGGTGACCTTGTTCTCTGAACTCTTTCCTGAAAATTCCCTGTGCGGCTGGCTTAGACAAACTTTCTTTTACCAGCTCATTATAATGTTTTGCGAGGCCAGTGTGATATCACAGAGCTATAGTAGCCATGTTGAATGGGGATTTCAGTACTTGATCAGTCCCAAAAATGCTGGTATTTTAATTATTGGAGTACATTAGCATCATAATGAGAATATGACGAAAACACTTTTTTGTTCTGTATAGATTCATTGTACATTTCTTCACTGCTGGACTAAGCTCTGGTCACTGCTTTGACCACAATAATCAGTCCAGCACAGTTGGCAGACACTTTACAAGCTCTCAGAGACCCTTATAAGACCATTGCAGTATTATAATCCATTCTAAACTAGTGCAGTTTCTCTTTCCCCATTGGCTACAATGCAGTTCACCAAGTCTGACAAATTTCTTAAAGGTTTCCTGTTTTCGCCAGCCGTAAGGAAAAGCAAATTTGGCTAGGTTCACACATCCATAGATAACACTAACACTAGTAAATTCAGCAATTAAAAAATAACTACGCAAACGTTTGTGATAGAATTAAAAAACAGAGTAAATCACATAAATTCACAACCTGTCTATCAAACTCGCCATTCTAAGAGTCAGACCTGGTGTGAAATAGCAGTATTACCAATTGCTCTAAAATACCACCAAAGTATCATCATTTAAATACAGTAGTGCCCTTCACAGTGAGCACCTTAGACAGGAATCAGCACCACTGTAACACTATAATGACAGCAGGAGTGTTTTTCCAATTTTAATTAAACAAAAAGCAGCCATGATATTTAATAATTAGAATTGTCACTATTGTCGTCGTTTTCATTCATTATAAATAGGCATATATTTTGAAAAAAAATAAGACAAAAATGCATTACATTAACATAAAATGGCATCTGCTAAGCCACTGAATTATTCCTTGTCGTTCTATAAAAACTTTTATCCTGGTCAGGCCCACAGGTAGCCACATTCCTCTTCCAATGGTAGAGATAGCCAAGCATGAATGCTTGTCCATGGCTGGACATGCTGAGTGTGTTTAAATGTGTTTTAATAATTTTTTCACATAAGCATACTTTCAAAAAATGCCATGTTAGAGAAACCAGGATATTCGTCTCTGAGAATCCAGGTTAACACCCATAGATTTCTCTATGAGTAGATAGATAGATAGATAGATAGATAGATAGATAGATAGATAGATAGATAGATAGATAGATAGATAGATAGATAGATAGATAGATAGATACTTTATTAATCCCAATGGAAAATTCACATTCTCCAGCAGCAGTATACTGATACAATAAATAATATTACATTAAAGAATGATAATAATGCAGGTGAAAAACAGACAATAACTTTGTATAATGTTAAATGTTAACGTTTACCCCCCCCCCGGGTGGAATTGAAGAGTCGCATAGTTTGGGGGAGGAACGATCTCCTCAATCTGTCAGTGGAGCAGGACATTGACAGCAGTCTGTCGCCTGAAGCTGCTCTTCTGTCTGGAGATGACACTATTTAGTGGACGCAGTGGATTCTCCATAATTGATAGGAGCCTGCTGAGAGCCCTTCGCTATGCCACAGATGTTAAACTGTCCAGCTTTATGCCAACAATAGAGCCTGCCTTCCTCACCAGTTTGTCCAGACGTGAGGCGTCTTTCCTCTTAACACCACCGCATAGAAGAGGGCGCTCGCCACGACTGTCTGATAGAACATCTGCAGCATCTTATTGCAGATGTTGGAGGACGCCAGCCTTCTAAAGAAGTATAGTCGGCTCTGTCCTTTCTTGCACAGCGCATCAGTATTGGCAGTCCAGTCTAATTTATCATCCAGCTGCACTCCCAGATATTTATAGGTCTGCACCATCTTCACACAGTCACCTTTGATGATCACGGGGTCTATGAGGGGTCTGGGCCTCCTAAAATCCACCACCAGCTCCTTGGCTTTGCTGGTGTTCAGTTGTAGGTGGTTTGAGTCACACCATTTAACAAAGTCATTGATTAGGTCCCTATACTCATCCTCCAGCCCATTCCTGATGCAGCCCATGATAGCAGTGTCATCAGCGAACTTTTGCACATGGCAGGACTCCGAGTTGTATTGGAAGTCTGATGTATATAGGCTGAACAGGACCGGAGAAAGTAAAGTCTCTTGTGGCGCTCCTGTGTTGCTGACCACAATGTCAGACGTGCAGTTCCCAAGACGCACATACTGAGGTCTGTCTTTAAGATAGTCCACGATCCATGCCACTAGGTATGAATCTACTCCCATCTCTGTCAGCTTGTCCCTAAGGAGCAGAGGTTGGATTGTGTTGAAGGCGCTAGAGAAGTCTAGAAACATAATTCTTACAGCACCACTGCCTCTGTCCAAGTGAGAGAGGGATCGGTGTAGCATATAGATGATGGCATCCTCCGCTCCCACCTTCTCCTGATATGCAAACTGCAGAGGGTCAAGGGCGTGTTGAACCTGTGGCCTAAGGTGGTGAAGCAGCAGCCTCTCCATGGTCTTCATCACATGTGATGTCAGAGCAACAGTAACCTGAATATATGGCCATGTAAACCCTTAACCAGGTTGCAGTTAGAGATTTTGTAGTCTGCGCATGTCTGCTCCACTCTGTTATTCTGTGCATGTGTTCATTCCACACACACCTCCAGCAGCCATAGAAAATATAAGATAAATTCCAATAGGTAAATGCACAGATGATTGCATTATTCCTTGTCCTGGTTGAAATAATCTGTCTTAATATTTCAGAAATCTCTAAATATATGCTGGTAAGTTGATTGTATAGTGGTAACCTCAGCAGTACAATCTGGGGAGCAGTGTTGAGGGTAATGAGTCTAAAGAAATGTATGTATGTAGTGCTATTACTTTTAAAGTAAGGAGTAATACTTATTTTTTTATTGAATTAAAATGTACCGGTGTTATTATTATCCCAACATATTAGGTGTAAGGCAAGAAGTGAACATACTGGTATAGACTGGTAAATACCCTGCAATGCACATTTCAATTGTATCTGAATTGTTTGATTTGTAATTTTAAACTGTGAAGCAGAGGAGTAAATCGAGAAAAATGTGTCTTTGTCCCAAACATTATGGAGGGACCCTCTATTAATTCCAAGCCTGGGATACAATATATACGGTATATATGTGAAGGTTTTATTATTTTAGAATACGACTTTTATTGTCGATAATGATGATCATAAAAATGTACACTTCTCTCTGGTACACTGAACTGGATTTAGTGGCTAAATTGCCTTTATTTCTTTGGCTAATACAGACACAAAGTTCACATATAGAGTTCACACACAATATATTTTCCTTTTCATTATGCAGCTAAATGCTTTTCTTTTTAGAATATACCACTGAGGCTTCGAATTGAACAAAATTACACATAATATGTGGCATGCTACTGCTGCTAAAATGCATTGGCATTACAATCCTCAGAGTCTTTCAACAAATGTGAATATCTTCACAAAAAATGTATTTGACGTCATCCAGAGAGACCATTTCTATCTCAGTTATAGATATAGGTGTTCTCAGACCAAATTTGATCCTACCGTGTCTTTATTACAGAGCAGATGAAAATGTGAGGCAGTCATCCTTAAGTTAGAAATGCAGTACAAAGAAGTGAAATGTTCATTTATCTGTTTCTTTGAAGTTTCGATCTCTGACAGCAATTGTGTATTTGACAGCAATATTCTGAATAATCTTGCATCTCAAATTGTTTGATTTTTTTGTTCTTCTCTGACACCTCTATATTCTTTATATTTCAGAAGTGTTTTAAACCGTACCCTCCTATCAGATTCTTGAATAGTCTTTCAGATGACAGGAATTTTTAGCAGTCTGAACAATATTCTCCATTGACAGAAAAGCGAGAATTATGCACACATATGCACACGCTCACACACAAGAACACACAAATAACATATTTAAACAAATCCTGAAGGACTCAGCTTTGAAAGTTTTTTTTTTTTTTGATATGCCACTTAGAGGCCTGTAATAAAGAAAGAAATATCAGTGGTTTTTTCCTTCTTTTTAGAAGTGATTCCTCACTAGCCGACCAAAGGAAAAAAAATAATAACAGTAAAAATCAAAGGCACTCTCTTTCAGGATTTTATGTTAAAACAAGGTACACACTTCTACAAAATATTTATACGTTACTAGGAGACTCATAGAGATTCAACAAAATATAAAGACCTGGAATATTGCAGTATCTGTAAGACATCTGTATAGATAGTGTGACTTTGTGGCTTTCAAGAGAAAATACAATAGCAAGATGGAGTTAGAGTATGTGTTGTTAATGTGAATAATTGATCGGTGTTGAAAGATGAAAAGTACATAATAGGTTGAACAATTTAGTGTATCCTGCCCAAAACAAAGCCTAGACACTGGATGACAGGTTGCTGTTTATGCTGAATATCTGTAAACCATTTAGATAATCTTCAACAAATGAACAAACAGTTATAAAGTACTATTAGGAATGCATTTCTGTTTTTAAGTTGTGTTTAATTTCTCTCTGTGGGAGGCTGTTTTAGATTAGTTGAAAATTTCTTGCTCAGGGAACTGAACACGTAAAAAGTACAACAATCTGTTTCTGTATTAATAATAATAATAATAATAAATTATAATATTTACCCACTTTCAGTCAGTATTTAGCAAATGAACCTTTGGCAGCCATGACAGCCTTGCATCTGTAAGCACAGGTCTCTCTCTGTCAGCTTTGCATTTCAGGACCTGCCTTTTTCCCCCATTCGTCATTGCAAAGCTGGTCAAGCTCTGCCAAGTGACATCTTGATCATGAGGGAACAGTCTTTTTCAAGACATCCACAAATTGTCAATTGGATTGCGATTTGGACTCTGCCATGCATGACCACTCCGGAACATTAACTTTGTTGTTTTTAAGCCATTCCTGTGTAGCTTTGACTTTATTCTTAGAGTCGTTGTCTTGCTAGAAAACAAATCATCTCCCAAGGAGCAGGCAGCTTGCAGACTGCATCAAGTTTTTCAGGTATCATTTAGGTATGTATATTATATTTTTTTGTCTAATATACGAGGTGAGACACAAAAATAACCGGACTGGGCTTGGGGCTTTCCTGGAAAACCGTTTGGAGGTCGGCCAGACGTGAATCACAGAACTATATTCCCTCCTACACGCCCTTTGAAACCACCGACCGGCTAGGTACATCCTGTGAATAGCCCACTCCGTATTTGCACAACAATCGCTACACAAGTTGCCACGATAATGACGGGTGACAAAATCAAACAGAGAATCAACATTAAATTTCTCGCGAATTTTCTCTTTTTCTGTAAAGCAGTTTTTGACTGACAAAAACATTCCTGTCCTCGATCATCCTCCCTATTCACCTGATTTAGCTTCCCTCTTATTTTTTACTTGTTCCCGAAAATCAAAAGTGACCTGAAGGGAACACATTTTTCTTCAATGGAATTAAGTGAAGACATAAACAGCAAGCCTGTTGAAGAGCCTCAAGCAAGAAGACTTTCAGCACTGTTTCAATCAATGGAAGATACGCATGGAGCGATGTACAGATCGGGAGGGGAGTATATAGAAGGTGACAATGTTTAGAATGCTGTAATTCATCAGGAAATATTTTTTTTTTGACCAATCTGGTAAATTTTGTGTCTTACCTCATATTTTGCATCTCAGTTACGCAGTGTTGCCCAGGTGAGCAGAAAGCAGAAAAGTAAAAAGTAATTGCAAAACTTTAGCTCTGTTTAGACGGGATTAGTTTCACACCAGGGGGGTATTTTTCGTACGTGGATTACTCATTTAGCCGGATGTAATTGTTGACGATTTGGCCTGATCCTGGATCTGTCAGTTTTTCGAAACTCTTGCTGGATGTGTTGTCATAGCAGCACATCCTAATCCTCAAACCTGCTCGGAGCAGGTTTGTCCGATGTAAACAAGGATTAGCTAACACACTTAATCAGTGTCCGTGCATGGAATTCATTCAGTCATGACTTCACTGTTCATGAACGAGCAACCAATTGATATCGGTACGCAAATTATAAGAAGAGAATTTCATATAGAGAGGGGTTTGCGCGATCGGCAAGATCCTTTATTGCTCCCGGAGGAAATTCTTTACGAAAGATACCGCTTTAGCTGAGGGGGAATATTGTACCTCAAAGATTTATTAGCACCTTATATTCGAAGTCAAACCACACAGACAGTATGCATTGCTTTGAGGTTTTTTGCAAGCGGAACTTTTTTTATATACTGTATAAACTCCTCTGTTATTCACCACGCAAAACAAGGAGTAGCAGCAGTTTGGTTTTTCCACTTCAGGCAGTGGGTAAAGTAATTATTATTGGAGAACATCTGTAATTCTAGTCCCATCTGAATTGCTGAAATGACAAGATTTTCACACTGGACTAGTTTAATCTTGGGTTCATTTTTACAGACTATTTATGAAGGTAAAAGGCTCTGTAATCTTTATTGAGATGTGAACATGCTACTGATATGAGAGATTGGACGGAACTAAAATGTAGAGACCCTCAGGTAATAATTACTTTACCTGGTGTAAAACTAATACCATTCAAACAGGACTTTTATTTCACTTAAACTTTTTGTATTTTATACACAACTGTTTTTATTATTAGAAAACTTTTTGTATATAATTAATAGCTGAGGTACCCAGCCCTGCCCATGGTGGAATAAAGTGCAAGTGCAGTCATTAAATAAATTCCTCAGCAGGGAGATTTTTGGCCCAAATGTAATGATGTGCGCTGGTATCTGGAAGATTGTTGGTTCAAATCCTGCTACTGCCATAAGGGATCCTCCTCCGTTGGGCTCGTGAACATGGGCCTTAATCAGAAAATTGCTCCAGGGACACTGTTCAATGGCTGAGTCTGTGCTTTGACCTAAAATGGTAATGCGAAAAGACAATTTCCCCTCAGGGATTAATAAAATTTATCCAAAAAAAGGTAACTGACTAAAGTCACCATAAGGAGTGACTTTGCACATATCTGCCAAGTTACAAAAATGTCTCCTAAGTGCATTTAGATACAGTGACAAAATAAAGTTGCTTAGGGGAAAAAAGTAATAATGAAATAAAGACAATGGCTGGGAAATCTGTGCATATTTGGCAGAAGCAGGTTCAACGATGGAGATTTGCATTCTGAACAAGCACACAAACATACACTGAACTTTCAATGTTTGATTAAAACCGTCCGGTCAGGTCAGGTTGGGGAGCATGTACTGGTACAGCTCGTTGCAGCACCCACCACACAACGAAACAGCTCGGGATCCTGATTGGCAACCCCACCAGCAGACACGCAGTCCAGTCCCACCGCATCTATCTGCCCTAGCCAGGTGTTACGTGGGCGTCCCCTTGATCTGATCCAGTCGCTCGGGTCCTCAACAATGATGATCCTGTGAGCGGGATCATCCTCGGGGAATCGTACCACATGGTCGTATTGCCATAAATGACGCTCCCTCACAATGCAGGTAATGTGCCTCATTCGAGACGCCATGAGCAATCGCTTATTCGACACAAAGTCAAACCAGTGGTATGCAAAGATTCTCCGAAGTGACACAGTACCGTAAGGCCTTTTATTTTGACACTGTGCCTTTTAGCAGGAGTGCCTCTCAAAATGGTAATGAGGGGCGTATGCTTCCTGTCTGGTAAGGAAGTGAGTCATCAGCATCTCACTTTACAAAGGCTGAGAGGGAGGTTGTTGAGAAGAGGTGTTTCATGGAAGGCACTGCACAATGCGATAGCGGATTTCAGAGCATTTTAAATGATTTGACTCCCCTTGCCTTCGGAGGTTGGTAACAAACACAATCAATAATGGCCTTCTAAATATGTTGAGACCTTATAGATAGATACTTTATTAATCCCAAGGGGAAATGCACAGTGGCCATTTCGTATTAAAAAAATTCCAATAAGAATATACTGGTTTCTTTTGTAATAGGTTGTTCGTTGTCTCCGGCACTGATTCTGATTTTGTTTTGTTCACTTGACTAGGTTTGAGTCAGACTATTCATATACCTCATAGGAACAAATGTTGAACTGAAGATATCTGATGAATATATTTATAGATTGTATAAGTTTGTAAAAGATGAGTAAAGACACTGAAGCCGTTGGTTCCTTTTCAGTCTTTGCTTTTTCTTTTCTTTTTTCTTGTGCACTTTTTTCTCTCCTCCTTTTCTCTTTCCAGACCCAACTAATACAATAACATTTACCTTGTCTAAGGAAAAAGCAATCAATTAATAGATGACACACAAGTGGACTATATACAATAACAAAATTATTTGTATCTATACTTTAAATGTATTGCATCAAACTATTATCTATGTTATTTAAAATATCTCTTAATGTTTTGGGTTCACGTTTATGTACTTATACTACTATTAGTATACTATTTCCTGGTTCATATTGTTGTGACATTTTTCTTTTTCAGATTTTTTGTCAAATTTTCCAGTGTTTTGAATAAGATTTTTTTTTTTTAACCTGAAGAATTCAATTTTGCCCTTTGTCTTCTTCTAGTAGGCTGCCTGGAAAAGCTGAAACATTTTATGCCTCAACACCATTTTGTTGGGTCACTGGTGCCACCATTTTGAGACATGAGCGTTACACGGCAGCAAACACCAATAGGAGGAGCCAGAATGAAAAGAAAAAGATAGGGGCGGAGCCTCAGGCCCAGTCTGACAAATACACTGCAGTGGCCTTTTTGAACTTAACAAGCAGTTGCTAACACATTGAAAGCTACAAAGAATATTTTCATTAGTAACATTACCAAAAATAAAAAAATGGCTTAACATCCACCAGTAAATTGCTGCTCCTGATTTGTTAAAGTTAAGATATTTTTAATCAAGTACAATTGAGAAAAAATGTTTTTGTAGAATACTGTAAGCAAGTGAGCAATAAAAAAAATTAAAAATACAATAGCTGAAATATATCAGTCAAGCATGTAAAGCATTGTTTATAGCACTTACCTTCACAGCAGTACAACTGTACTGAACGTTAGGCTAGCTTGTATGTAATAAATCATGTAATGCAAAGGGCTGAATTTCCTTTTACTTTCACACACATTCCTGCTAATTACATCTTGTCTCCATATAGTTTAACTTCAGTGTAGATGGCTGCTTAAACCAAACCAATGTGCTTCCAAGTAAAGGCTTATCATATATGTTAATAGCCAGTCCTTAAGAGTGTTTATACAGGAGTTTGATGTTAAATTACAAATTTGTTCAGAGGATTCAGAAAGTATTCAGACCCTTTCACTTTATTGTGCTGCAGATTTAAATTGCAATTGATAAATATGATATGTTTGCCCATCAGTCTGCACTCAATTACCAATAATTACAAACTGAAAGCATGTTTTCAGGAAGGCTTGAAAATGCATTAAAAATCAAAAATTGGAAACTCTCATTCATATAAGTATTCAGATCTTTTGCTGTGGACCTCCAAATTGTGCCCAGGCTGCTTTCATTTTTGTTGAGGTGTGTGGATTTTCCCTTGGGATTAATAAAGTATCTATCTATCTATCTATCTATCTATCTATCTATCTATCTATCTATCTATCTATCTATCTATCTATCTATCTATCTATCTATCTATCTATGGCTGGGATTGGCTCCAGCAGACCCCCGTGACCCTGTGTTCGGATTCAGCGGGTTAGAAAATGGATGGATGGATGGATATCTATCTATCTATCTATCTATCTATCTATCTATCTATCTATCTATCTATCTATCTATCTATCTATCTATCTATCTATCTATCTATCTAGAACTTGATTGGCATCCACCTGTGGCAAACTGAATTGATTGGACATCATTTAGAAAGTCAGTCACCTGTGTATAGAAGGTTGCACAATTCACACTGCATGTCAGCTCTAAAACCCAGCCATAAAATCCAAAGAACTCTCTGTAGACCTCCGTGATCAAATTATGGTGAGGCATAGATCAGGGCAAGGGGATAAAACCACTTCAAAAGCTTTGAATGTTCACAGGAGATGAAGTGGAACACGTTTAGAACCATAAGGACTCTTTCTAGAGTTGACCGTCTGGCCAAACTAAGTAATCTGGCAGGAAAGGCTTTAGTAAGGAAGGTGACCAAGAACCCAATGGTCACTCTAACAGAGCTACAGTCTTCTGCTTAGATGGGAGAATCTGTCGGAGGGACAACCACCTCAGCACTCCAACACTCCATCAATCAGGTGCTTATTATAGAGAGTCATGTGACAGTTTAAAAGACTCTAAGAGCATAGGGGGAAAAAAATTCTGCTCTGATTATAAAAAACCTCTAGCACTATTTCTGGCAATTTCTTGAGTGAAATTGATAAGCAAAATGGCAAATCTATCCATTTACAGTTAAATCTACAGCTCAATAAAGTGTGCAAAAAGTGACGGGGTCTGAATATATTCTGTATTCACAGTATCATCACCATATCCTGGGACTTAACGTTTGGAAGTTTGCTTTTTCTCTTTCTCTCTTCCTAAGAAACCAAGATTGCATGTATCTGTGGTCCATCATAGAGAGTACCATTTGAAGTCACCAATTAAACTAACAAATCCCTCTATAGAGAGAATCAGGAAGCAGAGGAACATACCGACTCCACACAAGACCAGGGGTTGCATCATTTCGCTGCCTAGTTTAAATGTGCATGGTGTTTCCAGAAATGTGTGCAGATGATGGGTCAGCAGGAATTTGAAGAAGAGGACTTGGAAAAGCTAAAATACTACAGATACTATAGTCAATGGTACAGAAAGTAAGTGAATAATTATTATATAGTGTTAATGGCATTAATATATGTGAATTTCCCCTTGGGATTAATAATCTATCTATCTATCTATCTATCTATCTATCTATCTATCTATCTATCTATCTATCTATCTATCTATCTATCTATCTATCTAATATAATGAAATAATAATTTCTTTAATTCTTTTTTTCTTTTGCCAGATACTTCTGCATGATATAACAATCTTAAAGTGACAAAAATGCATATGTCTCTTGTTTTCTTTGAAAGGTTTTCTTCTTGTCGTCTTGGAGAGTCAAGGATGGGGACCTGATAAAAAACAGGGTCTATTAAAGCCCATTGAGGCATTCCTTGTGTGATTTTGGGCTATACAGGAAATAAATTGTTGTTGTTGAGGTTCCAACAGTTAACAAACGAGAGCAGATTATGCAGAACATCTGATTGCAGATTTTCTAAGAAACCATCACATGAATAACGGACACCTTTTTAAACTATTACCTCATGTATTTTTTTTTACATAACATTTCCTTTTTCATATGAGAAACAGTTTTCTTTTTTTGCACCTTTCATTGAAATGTGATTAATATCAGCAGTAACTTCCTGCCAGTGGTGATAGCAGATGTGTGAAGGCTGTGTGATTCTACTTTGGTAGACTGGCAGTGAGAGTCTTTTAAGCAAGCAGAGGAATCCCAACTTGATTGCAACAATTAGCCTAAAATAATATGCACTAATATAGCAACAGAGCAGCTCATGATCAGTGCCTTTTTGGGCTGGATTTTAGTGCTGAATTAAAATAATAAGAATGTAATTTGCTTAATAGAAACCTGACATCAATATTATTTGCACATCTGTCAGTGATGACTTGGACATGGGTGCCAGGATTGGGATATCAGCCTGGCAATCCCCTTGTAAAAAGCAACTCACAACAAAACAGAAACAAGCTATAATTTCCTTTGTCGTTCTTTCTTTCTGTATTCGGTCTCAATCCTTCCCTCATCAATAGGTCAGTTGAAATGAATGCCCACTTCAACTCTGGAGCCAAACTTATAGTGGTCGGCTCAGAAGGGACATGGTCTCGAGTCAAAAGGAGAGGAAAAGGTTAGGGGCAGCACTCCCTCTCACCCCAGAATGGAACTTTTTACCTGTATAAAGCATTGAAGGTGTCCCGTTGGTGCACATTTGTGACACATCTTGTCTTGCAGGCATTCCTGTCCTTGCTCACTATCTGTTCCTTGGAGTCTCTAAATATTTTTACATGTCTAACTATCACCCGATTGTGGCAGTCGTATTATTTAAAAACCAATCATACTCAGTTAATCTATAATGTAAATACCCAAGTCCTTTAAAACTTGTAGCAAGTTAAACACTAATGTTTTAGATCAATGGTTCCCAATCTTTTCTGTGCCCTACACTCCTAGAAAATGTTTGATTTAATGTTTGCGTTCACTACAAACATAATATCACATTTGAAGGTGGAGAAGTCAAAGTGTTGCATTTTTAAACAGTCGCATAAGTCAGGGTCTGATTTAATGATCGATTTTTCGGGTTTCAAGACCCGACTTATATTCGAGTATATACGGTAGGTGTGTTAAAGATGATACCATTTATCTGTATGCTGGTTGGTGTAAACTATTGTATCTCTTGACTATCTTATGCAAATGAACCTAACTTACTGAAGATCGTTGCTTTGTTATATTTTTCAGTCTTGCTATGGAGTGATTGGTGCACATGGCAGACCTCGTCAAGCTTGCTGTAAAATAAAGGACATCCATCTTTGGATTTCATTGTAATGGTGATCTCAACTATTGCTTGTTTACAGAGTATTTTCCTATCACTACACTGGTTCTCTATGCCATCCTGTAACTTTATTTAGATATTTTGAGCTCAAATCACATGCCATCTCAAACACTACCATTGCAGACAGTTACAGTTAAACCAAAGCACATGTGTAGTTGCTGCATCGTTGTGTTTTTGTATTAGTGTGTTAGCCATTAAAAAAGCTGATAGATTTATTAGTCCTGTTTGGTAAAATACTTGATTGTCAAGTGCTAAAGGTGTTGGAACTCTGACTTCAATTAGTCCCAGAAGTAGTTAAATTCATGAGTCCAACTTCACAGCCCAGAATCTAATGAAGAGCACTTATTTAGAAGGTTCAATGACATTTTAAGTTTCCTCATAAAGCTGGTGTGTGTGATTTTTTCTATGATGTTCTGTTGTTACCATTAATTACATAATTTTGGGAAAATCAGAGTGAGTTGTAGACAGTCATGGCACATGCCCATTAACATCAGTTGTGTAATGTAACATCCCAAGTATCTCAGGCTTTTAACCAAACCTACAAATTACTATGATAATGTCAACCTTGTTTGCTTTTCTCAATGTGTCATATGGAAACAGGCTTTGTTTAAGAGCCAATGAGCTTGTAGTAGAAGTACAATAACATACAGTGGCCACAAATATTGAAGAACAGTGGTGGGTGCAAGGAGGACAAGTGTTTTTGGACTGTAAACAATGACCAGTTATGGTTTTATGGAAAATTCCTCTTTTTTTCCCTCATCAGAAAGGGGTGCCGAGGCTACCGTAAATGGAGGTGACTTCCTGTTTGTTCTTCATGTTGTTTGTTTACCTTCATGCAATGCTCGTCTTCTAACGCTGTTGTGCTCCAATTTGATTGTTTGCCAAATGAGGTGACCAAGTCGTACTTTCAATCTGCAATAAGAGATTTTGAACCGTGATGCAAAATTCGTTAGGGAAAAGTATAATCTGTCATCAGCTGCAACTTCGAGTGGCATAATTTGGTACCCTCAGTGGCAACGAGACTCATCAGTGGCACTTGTTAAATTTGATTTGCTGTCTGAGGAGAAGCCTGCCTAAGAAGGTACGGTCAATTTCATATTTTTTATGCCTTTGTCCAAAGCTTTCGTTGACATGGGATTCCCTGGCTAATTGTAAATCCAACTCAAATTGACACCATCTGACTGTTGAGGAAGTTTGATTAAGAATAAATAAATAAAAGACTAATATTTTCTTCAATATAAGGAAACTTTCAGGTCTGATGGAGTAATTGCATGAAATACACTGATGTATTGATGGAATTACTCTGCTTTCATTGTAATTCAAAGCAAATAAAATATGATAAAAATGAGAAAGGTAGGGAATTAAGAAGATTAATTAAACAGAATCTCCAGAGAATGACTCGGGCACAATGATTTAGGATTTTGCCAGAATTGCTACAGTGTACATATTATTGGGATCCGTCAACTCCACCTGCCAGCAAAGAACGGATGTCTGACTACAGCGGGTGAAGGTAGCAGTAGTCTTTAGATATCAGTTTATAAGGGACAAGATCCTTAAAATGCCACCGACACCTCAGTATTACAGGGAGATGTTCACTCAAGCTGAATATAATAATTCTGCCGCTTCAGACTTCAACAGAAAAAGTAGGGGGCTAAACTAAATATTAATTTGATGTGGTGGCACACATACACTTACTGTATGTTCATTAGACAGCAATTCAGTGGTAGAAAAATAAAGTACTAATTTAATTTTTAAAGACCATTATTCTACAGCCTCAAAAACAATATTTATTTAATTATTCACAAATTTCATTTCTCTGAAGCTCGCTCTGTAGATAGATAGATAGATAGATAGATAGATAGATAGATAGATAGATAGATAGATAGATAGATAGATAGATAGATAGATCTGAAAGGCACTAAAGATAGATAGATAGATAGATAGATAGATAGATAGATAGATAGATAGATAGATAGATAGATAGATAGATAGATAGATAGATAGATAGATACTTTATTAATCCCAAGGGGAAATTCCCATACTCCAGCAGCAGCATACTGATAAAAAACAATATTAAATTAAAGAGTAATAACAATGCAGGTATACAGACAGTCAATAACTTTGTATAATGTTAACGTTTACCCCCCCCCCCCCAGTGGTATTGAAGAGTCACATAGTGTGGGTGAGAAACGATCTCCTCAGTCTGTCAGTGGAGCAGGATGGTGACAGCAGTCTGTCACTGAAGCTGCTCCTCTGTCTGGAGATGATCCTGTTTAGTGGATGCAGTGGATTCTCCATGATTGACAGGAGCCTGCTCATCGTCCGTCGCTCTGCCACAGATGTCAAACTGTCCAGCTCTGTACCTATAATAGAGCCTGCCTTCCTCACTAGTTTGTCCAGGCGTGAGGCGTCCCTCTTCTTTATGCTGCTTCCCCAGCACACCACCGCGTACAAGAGGGTGTTCGCCACAACCGTCTGATAGAACATCTGCAGCAAGAGGACATTGGGAAAAAGATCTCTTAATCAATATATCAGAAAAGAAATGGAAGGTAGCATTGCAGAGAATTTACTTGAGCTACATATGCGCAAAGCATAGAATTATTCAACTAAAAATTATATATCAAGCTCATCTGTCTCGCTTAAAACTGTCCAAAATGTTTCCAGGGCAAGATCCAACCTGCAAACACTGCAACCAAGCTCCTGCCTCACTGGGTCACATGTTTTGGGCCTGCACCAAATTAACATCATTTTGGACCAAAATTTTGAAGTGCCTTTCAGACAGCCTTGGTGTCACAATCCCTCCTAACCCATTAACAACTGTGTTCGGTGTTCTTCCAGATGGACTTGAAGTGGAGAAGGACAAGCAAACTGTGATTGCACTCACTACACTTTTGGCACGCAGACTTATTTTGATAAACTGGAAGAATCCTAACTCTCCTCTGATAAGTCAGTGGGTAACCGATGTTTTATATTATTTGAAATTGGAAAACATCAGATTCTCAGTTAGAGGATCTGTACAGAATTTTTTCAAAACCTGGCAGGATCTAATCAATAATATTTTAGAATAAGAAGTAATAATTATTTCCGCATTTCTTTCCCTTCTCCATTTTTTATTTACCTATATATATATTTTTCCTTTCTTTTGTTTATTTTTGCCTTATTAAAAAGCCCTAAGCAATTCTCCTTTGGCCATGCTCTCCTTCTCAAGGATGGGGTTTGTTTTGTCTTCAGTTCTTTTTTGTATAAATTGATCTATTTGTATGGAACGATTACAATAAAATTAATAATAAATTAAAAAAAAAAGAACATCTGCAGCATCTTATTGCAGATGTTGAAAGACGCCAGCCTTCTAAGGAAGTATAGTCGGCTCTGTCCCCTCTTACACAGAGCATCAGTATTGGCAGTCCAGTCCAGTTTATCATCCAGCTGCACTCCCAGGTACTTTTAGGTCTGCACACAGTCACCTCTGATGATCATGAGGTCCATGAGGGGCCTGGGTCTCCTAAAATCCACCACCAGCTCTTTGGTTTTGCTGGTGTTCAGGTGTAGGTGGTTTGAGTCGCACCATTTAACAAAGTCCTTGATGAGGTTCCTATACTCCTCCTCCTGCCCACTCCTGATGCAGCCCACGATTGCAGTGTCGTCAGCGAACTGTAGTAAATAAATATATCCTGTATACTGATAGTATAATTAAGAGCTGCCATTAGCTAATCCAGAGTAGTGGTAGTACTAGTGTGCTGTAGTTCTTTTTGTTTAATACATTTTAGTAAGCATTCTCAATTAATAAGTATAAGAAATATAATAAGTAATGACTTGTATCGCAGGATTAAGTATGGTGCTTCACGTTAGCTATGAATCTTAAGTGCTTCTAAGCACCAGGTTACTTTTCTCCAAATGCTTTTAACACACTAAGTCGTACAGAAAGATTTCCTGAGTTGTTAAGTGGCAGAAGCTTAGGAATTGATTAATTTCAAAACTTATCTGTTTGACCTTAAATATACTCTCGTTTTCCAAGTCCGTCAAACCAGCTAATGTTGGATGAAAAGGGGATGTAACCATCCGATTCTTTTTCTAAGCGATATACAACAGATGTTCAAATATGTATAGCAACCATAAATGCTTTAAATGTATTCAACAGCTGTCAATCAGTTAATTTGGTATTCTAATCAGGACTATGATTTATAGGCACAAACCGCCAGTTCCACTACAGTCTGCTGTGGTTTCTAAAGGCCACACTCACAGTGCAAATTCCTGTTGATTAGTTGACCAATATTTACTGCACTTGTTCTGCGCTTGTGCAGTTTTGATGTGATAAAGGCACCTGCAGCAAAACCAGGGGTCAGTTGTGGTGAAGGCTGTTGAATTATGGCTTCTGCAGTATACTGGCTGCTCTTTTTTGTGGTTGCTTTATAAGCAGAAATTTTTATTAATGGCCAAGCTTTATATTTATCAGTGAGGTTTTGTGGTCAAACAGGGCCGTGCCCATCAAAAAATACTTTGTAGATAAATGACAACTTCCATTGTTAGCTTGATTTTACTCTCCATTTCCAAGGAAAACATGATTAGCAAAAATGTAATATGGACTGAGCTTTTACAGTCACTGAATTTCTGGTGTAAAAAAACGAATTTCTATTAATGAATTGTACCTGAAAATGTTTGTTAGAACACTACTAATGTGGAAAATTACTAACATGCGATCAAATTCACAGAATATGGTCAAGGATTGCTCAGTAAGTGACACTACACAAATATGAGTATGAGTTCTGATGTGGTATGGCTTCTTGTCCCATCTTTTATTCAGAGAAATTGATTTAAAGTAATAATAATAATGGTAGAAAGTGTAGTATAATGTTCAACCAAACTGGAAAAAACACAGGTTGAGTAAACTTACCGTTACTATCATCTGGGCTGACGCTTGAATCTGTAGAGCACAGGACACTAACATATTCCTCAAGGTGGGACTTTTAATGGAAACCATGTCAATTGTGATGAATCGTCTTCTTGAAATAAAAAGAAGCGTCACAAAAACAAAGTTTTGGGGGCCATCCCCGTATATATTGCCCATAGGACAAGGAAAAAATCACAAAAAAAAGACGACTGGTTGATCAAAAGCAAGTATATATAGCAGTTGATAAATGGTACATGACAAGATAGCGTTTATAAACAGAAAACAAAATGGAGACAGGAAATGGTTGGCGGGATATGACGTCGATGCTGTGGGATGGAAACGACATCATCAACAGAGGACCGGAAGTGATGTCATCAGGGAGTGTCAGACGTTTCGTCATGACGTGCGCCGGAAGTGATGTCGCTGCGGCCATTTTGGAACCCGGAAATATGTTCTTTATTTTTCTTCGGATTTCCTGCTGAGAAGAACGAGAGAATCAGGTTAGTACCGTACGATAACCCCTTGTCTCGCGATGTTTCACTCACCTAAAGGCTTTTTGACTGCCTCCTAAGCGCATGTGTGTGACACAATATATTACATATGCCCATGAATAAGACTTATGCTAGTTGGATCCATCCTGTAGCCATTCTGTGAAGACATTGTGGTGTGTATAGAATGGCCTACAGTTTGGAATAAATGATATTTCATAATAATTTTGTGTAGAAATTGTGAAACATATATTTGTAATAGGCAAGCTGTCCAGGTCACTCAAGAATAATGGCAGTAGTGGCTCAGGTAATGTGATGAAACTTCTGAGAGTACCTCGATGTGCTTGTGTATGTTTCCTAATTTTGTTCCCCCTCATCTGTGCTGCCCATGTCTCTGATCTAATAAATATGGGTTCCTATAATGACAACAGCAGTACTGGTATCCATTGCCAACTGCTCTGACTGTCATTTGCTCTGCTCTTCTGGATGAGGTAATTGAAATTATATTGTACACATTTTTCATTCTTAACATTTAAAAAAAAATACTTAAAAACATTTTCTAGTTTGAGCTCAAATATATTTAACCAAAATATGCCCAAATTTTATTTTTTAATGAAGTGATGTATTGCTTTTAAAATTCTGTTTGCCCTTTTTTGCTGTTTCTGTGATGTTATGCTTTGTAAAATGACTACTATAGCAACAGAACGTTCAGCAAAAACTTAAAAACAACAGTTCTATATCTTATCATCTAGTAAAATTACAATATAGAGTTCATAATTATAGAAATTGTTTCTTCTGGTCCCCATCTAAACTAACGATTTAACAGGAATGTCTTTTGGGTACTGACAGGTTTTATGAAAGGACACTTAGGTACTGATTTTAAATGTTAAACTACTGTAATTGAGCTAATAGCACTGGGCTGACTAAGGAAGCACTGTGCCTTGTTAGCACCTCCAAATAGCATGTCTGTTTTTAGATGTAAATAGTGCTAATTTGCTTAATAGTATGCGGCTGTTAACAGGTATTGTGTCGACTGTAATGAATATTAAATTACTTGGCAACTTAATGAGCACCTATTCCCTCATTGTGGATTGTGGCACAATAATTCAATAAAATAGAAAGGAAAAAAAAAATCAGCCTATTCCAGAACTAAATCTGTATTAGTTGTTTAACAAAGAAGGTGAATAGATTTACGATATTTTGTTTCGTTTTTTTTTTTTTTTTTTCACCAAGAGATTAAATTATGTATGTATTATATGGATTGCTGCGAGTTAAGTTTAAAGATATTGGCCAAAGAAAATGAATACCCCCCCCCCCCCTTAGTTGTTTACTCACAACTAAGAGTAAACCACAGAAGACTTTAATGAAATATAAATAATGGGCCATAAAAACTTGCATTTCATCTAAACCAAAGGCTTCAGTCTATTATTGATGTTGGTTTTGTTATCAGCAACATATATTCATGCAAAACAAGAATTCCTTCATGTTACTGTCACGTTGTTTTCTCATGTTAAATTTCAAATTACCCTTCCATTTAGTGTGATAAAAACAAGTCTACATCTCTCCTCAATATAGCATGACAAGTCTCCCTTTAGCAAGATATTTCTCATGATGCTATGCAAATGAAGAAAAAGCTGTTTGGATGCATCTGCCGTCATGATAGATTAGACTAACATTTCTATCTTGTCATTGTGAATTCTGACTGTGGTTTGCATGTGAATTTGAGACTTAAGAGCAGGCACAGAGTCACAGTCTTCAAATCTTGCAATTTTATGCTCAAATTTCAATAGCTCTAATACTGAAACTATGCAAGTCATATATGCTCAGTCCTAGCGGTCTAGTGCCACCTGAAAAAAAAAAAAGATTAATTAAAGCCGTTATCTTTCAAGTTGATCTTTTCAAGGACTGTTTTAGTTTTTAGTATGGATTTCTTTGAATCTTAAATCGGCCAGTACAGAATCTGTAAATGTTCTTCTAACAATCCAAGTGTAAAACGAGTCTGAGTGAATGGGCAGTGGTGGCACCATTTCTGCAGTCAAAAGAGATCGAAGCCTCCTAGGACTTCAGGCATATCCCTTTAGTTGAGTGGGCTGATTTGTTTGTATTTCTTGTTGATGAAGAAAGCTTGAGATCACAAAGATGCATTCTTAAAATCCAGAGGGTGTGACTCAATGCAGATTACAGAGTCAGTGGTTACTAAATCACAAGTAATATGATATTTGTAAACTGTTACTAAACCTCCCCTGTTCCGTTTCTCTTCTTGGTATCGTCATGTGCCACTTGGTGCCACCACTCTACTGCCAGGTTTTTACTTGCCTATGGAAAAGTAATCTTAGATAAAGGATCACTGCAATCATTAGGCAGAAGGGTCCTTTCATCGGATTGGCCAGTTCAGCAAGGACTTGTGGGAGGTGGCTAGTTGGCCGAAGTTTCCAATACTCTTATTGTCTCTGGCTCCTTTTTCACAATCTGGCTGTGGTTCTACAATTAGAACAATTATTCTACAATGGACAGATATTGTTGTTTTTGATTTATGTTAATTAGTTTCTGTTTAGTTCTTTTATGCATTTGAACAAATCTGTATCATCATGTGTGTCAGCGACTGGTATAATCTATTCTTGCATTTTGCCTTGAGAGTTGTCACAGCAGTCTGCGCCTACACTTGGTGAGGAGCGCTGTGCAAGAACCAAGTATTCCTGAGGTGGCCATGATAAACTGGCTATCTAGCTTTGTTAAGGGGATTCTCGTATTCTTGTTTATGTGTTTTATTTATCCCATTTTTTGACACACATTACATGCCAAACCTACCTGAAATTGCCTTTTCCAAGATCTGTTCCTTTTTTCCCCCAAAAAGTTTTTTTTTTATCTTTTCTTCTTAGGGAGCTGTCAAAAAATATGGCCTGTTAAAGCCTATTGGGGCATTCCTTGTATGATTTGGGGCTACACATGAAAGAAATTGTTGTTGTTGGTTAAGACAACTCCACAATCCTGACTTCAGATCCAGTTGTGGAATTTCCTCCATCTCTTCCAGGTACTACTGTTTGCCCATTTAATCCAAAAGAGTGCAACGGTGTAGGGTTGTGTGTTCTCTGACGGATTTGTGCCGCATCCTGGATTAACAGTCGACCTAAATTTGAATTTAATCATTTCAGCAAATGGACATATTGTAGTTCTGGCACTGAATGACAATATGGTTCCTTTAGCTCTTTACATGGGTCCTTTAGGTAGCTCGCTATCCTTAAAAATACCACTCACTGTGGTATTCCATAAATTCCATAATGTAGCAACTAAAATACCAGTCTCTACCTGAAGGAACGCTACCAGCCCTTTTATTAACTCTCACATAACAGTGATAAGAAGACACTTGAGACATTCACTTCACCCCTAGCAGGCTTACTGGAACTCTGATTCTGTCTTCTCCAGTTGATCAGCGACTTTTACTCCAGGCCTCACTCTAGCGTTTCAGTGTTGGGGCTCATAAGAATCTGTTACTCATGGCAGAGTAACCGGGTGATACAGAGGAGGGGGAGCCATGAGTTTTGGAGTCCTGGTAAAAGTGGACGGAGTGGTGGCTCTGAGGCTAGGGATCTGCACTGGCAAACGGAAGGTTGCCGGTTCGAATCCCGTAAATGCCAAAGGGGACTCTGCTCTGTTGGGCCCTTCAGCAAGGCCCTTAACCTGCAATTGCTGAGCGCTTTGAGTAAGTGAGAAAAGCACTATATAAATGCAAATAATTATTAAATAATTATTATTAAGTATACAAAATGAAAGTAACTTCAGGAACCTCCCTGAAGACATCGGTTTTTAGAAAGATGCACTGTGGGCTCGTTTTTGTTTTAATGGACGGATTCCTGCCACGGATTTTAACCTTGTTGTTACTGATCTGTTTATTGTTATTTATTAGGACTTTTAATCTCAGCACATCACCTTTTTTATTGAGATTATTTAATGACATTTTAGAACTACTGCAGTTATGGACACCATTTGTTTTGCTGTTAAATAACAGCACTAAGCATTGCATCAACCCCTTCTAACTGTGTGTGTGACCTCAATTGTTGTGGCTCATCCTCAGATACATTATCAATGGTTCTGGGTTCCAGTGGCTCCTGAAAGCAACCAAGGAGTGTGGTGCCAACCTGGAATGTCACAGGAATCCATTACAATAATAAGAAGGCAATTAAATTCCCAAAAGACTGGTCCTTTGTGGAGCATTCTAGATAATGATATGAATGCAAAAACTTTAATAAATGTAATAAATTCCTAAAATGACAATAATTTTAATACTCTACAGATGAAAGCTAAACGAACAGTCATATAGTCCTCAGATTTAAACACTTTAGGTCACAGATTCAAAGTCTTACTATATGCAGAAGATAAGGGGAAGCCCAACAATAGAGATTAAAAATCCTGAGTATGAGATAAAATTATGTAGCAGACAGAAAGTTGGAGATAAAGCTTTACACTGAAAAAAGTATGTTTTGGAAATATGGTGACCCATGTATTAGATAAAAAGACTAACAGTGAAGAGGCTGCATTATAGTACTGTACATAATAGACGACATGCCAGATTACAAATTGAACTTTTCAGATTCAGAGAGAACACTTTTTCAGCGTTTGCGTTTGTGTGTGTGTGTGTGCTGCACTTCAGAGTTTTAATAAAGATGATTATTCAGTTAATGACCAGCAATAAAATATTAATGGTTTAATAATCTTTAGCCCTTTTCACTTACACACTCCAGCACAGGTTGTAGTGCAGTTCAGTTCAAACCTCCCAGTGTTTCATGACTGACTAGCTGAAGACAAGAGCAGTATGGGTGTACACTTATACACGATGGCATAAACCTTCAGTTGTTTTACTTCGATTACCAATATTTTCTATACTATTTTATTGTACACCATTTATTCAGATAAGCGTAACAGCAATTACTGGCAGAGCATGGAGACAAGACCTCCTGGAAATGCACAGAACAGTTTTCAATGTTACTTTTTTCAGGCAGGTAGCACAGCAGCCTAAAGGTCACTGCTGCCGCTTCGCATCTCACATGGACTTGTGTTCAAATCACTACCTGTGTGCACTGTACATATTCTTTATGTGTCCACCTCCCAAAAGTATTCACTTTAGGGGAATTCAATATCTCTACTGTAGTTTGACGTGTTTGAAGGTGGTTGTGTGTGTGAGTGTGGAATCTCTTTAGTGTATGAATAAACACAAATTTATAATTGTTATACTCTTTACACCATGTCACTAACTCATCTTTTCATCTTTCCCAGTCTTTTATTTATTTAAGAAGCCCCCCTGGTGCCTTCGGCACCTAACCCCCAGTTGTGGCCCCAGTTTGCCGCTTGCATTGTGAAGAGGGGGGCTGAACGCACCCCAAGGAGATGCAGTCGCTCCTCCGAAACCCCCTCTTAAACGGTGATACAATAGGAAACAAATAGTATTTTTTTACCTCCTCTTTGCTCGATCAGCTGCTGGCTTAGTGCTGCTGCTGTCGTGCTGTGTGATTTGCATCTCGCACGGCACTTCAAACATTTAAAAGCCTGTACAGCAGCCGGCCCTACTCTTTGTCTTTTATTTTATTTTATTTGTGAATTTCCCCTTGGGATTAATAAAGTATCTATCTATCTATCTATCTATCTATCTATCTATCTATCTATCTATCTATCTATCTATCTATCTATCTATCTATCTATCTATCTATCTATTATATAGTGCCTTTCCTATCTATCTATCTATCTATCTATCTATCTATCTATCTATCTATCTATCTATCTATCTATCTATCTATCTATCTATCTATCTATCTATCTATCTATCTATCTTTCTATCTCCCCACGCGCGGTTAAATCTCTTGACACTCTTGGTTAAGTCTTGTCTCGCGGGACGTGAGTTCTTGATATTTTTTAGTTTATAATTTAAAAACAGAATAAGAATCAGAAAATCTAACATCACATTAAAGTTCGATAAAATTTGAACAGAATGATACCAAACATATAGTATATGTAGGTTTTAAAATAAGCCCGATTTAAAGTGTGACATAAAAACATCACATAAAATCATTGCACAAAATCGTTGCGCTTGCAGGCTTAGGATTTTATATATAGAGAGTCGATTTAAACAGGGTTGCTGTTATGGTACAGCCTGGGTGGTTGCTCTGGTTCAAGTTTGCAATTTTTTTGTTGTTATTTAATTATAGTTTTCATATTTTGTGATGAATTCCATCTTTGGTTTCATTTTGTTTTTATGCAATATTAGGATTTACTTTGACATTGTATTGCTTAATTTTTACATTTTGTGTTATGATATATGCAGTTCTTTTATGTTAGGTGACCTGTCTCCTTATTGTGGAGCTCAAGGCCACGGGGCCACCTGATGCTACAACTGGGAACTGGTGCCAGCTGTATGAAGGTTGTAGTTGCAGTTTAATGTAGAAAAATGCAAAGTTCTCCAAGTGGGCAAAATGAACGTTAATTATAAATACAAGATGGGAAACATTGTCCTCCAAGAGGCACCCTCTGAAAAGTATTTAAAGGTTTATTTTGACACATTTCCATTTTCTAAGGAATGCACAGTAGCTTTTAAAAAAGCAAATACATTGTCAAGTTAAGTGCATTGAATAAAACTTATGCTCAGACTGTATACAGTAATGCGCTAGTGAGACTGTCTCTGGAGTACTGTGTGTAGTTCTGGTCACTACTCTACAAGAAAGACATAGCAGCACTTGAAGCTGAGCAGAGGAGAGCAACCAAGTGCATCCCACATGTCCTACTGTGACAGACTCTGAGAATTAAGCTTGTTTTGTGTTGAGAAGAGGAAACTGTGCAGGGAACCAATCCAGGTCTTTGAAATTCTCAGATTCCTTGACAAAATAGATCCAGCAAAATTCTTTCAACTTTATGGCGAATCGTGTACTCAAGTAGAAATGAAGGGGAAATACACTTAGGACTGAAGCCAGGAAGCAGTTCTTTATGCAATGATTTGTGGGAATCTCGAACAAACTATTGAGACATGTAGAGACTATTGAGACATTTAAAAAGAATCTGAATGATATATTGGGACAGCTTAGCTATTAGCTAAACAAACAAGCTTGCTGGACTGAATGGTCTCCTCTCGTTGGTTAATGTTCTTATGAAGCTGCTGATATGTCGGTAGATTTGCAATTACGTCTCTACAGTATTTGGATGCCTGTTTCTTGTGATTTTTGCATTTGCTTTGGATCTTCTGGCTTTGACTCCTGCTTATATTTTAAGAATGTGTTTTCTGGATGGTGATTTATAAGGATTTATAAGGGTTTTTCTTTTTTTTGTACAGTGGAACCTCGGTTCACGAACGTCTCGGTACACGTACAAATCAGTTTACGACCAAAAAGTTCGCCAAACTTTTGCCTCGGTTCACGACCACACACTCGGCATACGAACAAGCCAGGTTCCCTTTCGGTTTGTACATGTTCAGTCTCTCCCTGTGCATTTCCTGTGCAGTGAGCAAGAGAGAGAGCGAGAACACGAGACACACACACAGGCAGCGCGCGAGAGAGAGCCGCGCACACACATAGGCAGCGCGCGAGAGAGAGCCGCGCACACACACACAGGCAGCGCCAGAGAGAGACAGACGCGCACACACACAGGAGCGCGAGAGAGAGACACACACACACACAGGCGCTCCAGGCTCACAACAGAGAGAGAGAGAGAGTGAGCGAGAGAGGGAGGGACGCATAAGGTAGAGAAGGCTTGTTTTTGTTTTCAGTTGTTTACAGCGATCGGTTCGTAGCCTGCATTGTCGCAATGTTACTTTTCTTGGTGGTTTATTAAATTACGGATTTTTCAAATGTTCATTTTTTCCCCTGTGCTTAAAACTCTTGTGTTTTTGTGTTTTTAGCGAGCGGTTCCTAGCACTATAGCGCAAACTCTTGCAGTGTTAGTTTTCTCTGTTGTTCAAGGTTTTCTCATGTGTTATTCAATGTTTTTACATTCAGTTTACTATTACGCTGTGCATTCTATGGTATAATTAACTATATTTGTGCTTAAAAATTTAAAAAAATATATATTTAGGTACAGTTCGTACGGTCTGGAACGGATTAATTGTATTTACATACAATCCTATGGGGGAATATTGCGTCGGTTCACGACCAAATCGGTTTACAATCAGAGTTTTGGAGCGAATTATGGTCGTGAACCAAGGTTTCACTGTACTTCTTTTTGAAATTTTTTATAATATTTTACATTTTTTTTTGTTTAATCAGAGAGTTTTATTGTTTTTCCCCTCTCTCCTTTTCATGTTAGCGAACATTTTTAAAATCAGTTTCACTGTTTTTTGGTTTTTTTGTTGTTATATGTATTTTATTTTTAATTTTCAAAAACAAGAAAATTGCAATGCATGTTACTCAATCACATATAATAATAACATAACAAATGCAAACATTTACTTCAAAATGAATACAGAGAAAACAAACAAAAAAATAGAAATACAAAAGGAAAAATCAAGCAGAAATAGAAAAAAACAAAAAAACAAAACACGATTTAACACCCACCTAAACATTTGTTCAACTTTACAAGCCTTAGCCCCTTTTTAGGCCTGAGCAGGCCAGAGAGCCTGCCTTTTAAATTTAGGCTAGGCAGCCTGGGGGTGAGGCCTATCCCGTAAATCCAAACAAGAATTAAAGGCAGTTCTGACCTTTTTTTTGTGGTATCTTATGAGACCTACTCCATTTTTTGAGCCTTTGCGTGACAGGATCACAACAATCACCTACTGTCAAACTTTAATAGCTGTATATAGTAACCACATTTCTTATATAACTAACTCCTTTCCCAAAAATCTCAGAAATGAAAAAAAAAACCCCTATCTCATTAGTACTATGGCCCAAACTTATAGTTCTTTAACCATACTGGCCGACTGACAGCCACCGTACGTGACCACTCAAGGTGCTCAAATTTCTTTCAGGGAATGGTTCAGGTCACCTTCAGAATGGGAGGCCAGCTTTACTCTGAGGAAGACCAACAAGCAATTCAAGCTGAGTTCCAGGAGATATGCTAGTGGATTGGTACGCAATCCACACCTTCTCATCACCAAGCATATGAGGACTTTCTCTACAGAAGTAATTATTTGGGCGCACGTGTTGGACTTTTTGTCCATCTTTTCCTGTGATAGAACTTGAGCTCCTTTATTCTGTTTAGTTTCAGCTTGCATCCATAGGTTTACCTTCATCCAGGACATCTACTGTTGGCAAAGGCAGCACATTCAATTTGGTATGCAGTTTATGTCCTTGAAGAGTTTCAAATGGCGTGGTTGTATAAACATGAAGAAATTCCCTCGCAGCTGATTTCTGCGGCTTGTGTTGTAAGCAGTCCTTAAGATCTCTATTATATTTTACAATAACTTGTTTAGCCTGAGGGGGATGATTGGCCGAACTTAAATGCTGAATGTCCCCTTTTTACAGCAAAGTAGCCAACACAGGAGAAGTGAATTGAATTCTATTGTCATCCACCAGGTATTGCAGGTTGCCATGATGACTGAAAGAGATATGTTTAGAATTTTTAAAATCAAAATTATTGTATACATTAATTTGACACAGGAAATTGTGTTCCTAATAGAAGTATTTTGTTAATTAATTTTAAAAATTCTGTGCCTGTTCTACGAGGCACATACGTAACCATGCGCAATAGATCCATTTTGAATTGGCAAAGGTTTCAATTTCAGAAAACATGTCTTCTGTGTTTTCTGATTTATGTTTATGACAAGAAAAACTAATGCGTTGTATTGCAAGTTCTCACCATTATTTTCCCCCAGTTAAGAAAATATTCTTATACACTTTTTAGTTCAGAGTGTCACGGGTGAGGTTCTCGTGTGAGTAAAATATCAACCAAGCACGTGTTTTGAAACTATTTAGCACCATTTAGTCTTCCTATTAAAGGGCTTTGAAAAAGTATGTATCGAAGGTGAGGAAATAAAATGGAAAAAAAAAAAAAAGTTTCCAATGATCCCCTTATGGTAATTTCTGGTTTGATATGAACAACCCAATTGAAGACCTACAAAAAGCTGATCTGTGACTTTGTGGTGCTCACTTTTTCAAAGACACTGCTTGCAGCCTGAGAGGAAAAGAAAAAGGGCTCCTGATCGATAATTTCTGAAGCCTACTGCAATCCAAAAGTTATCCAGGTGAATCATACCAATACGGCTCAGAGTGAAAAATAGAGCTGTATACAATTAGCAATGGAAATGTTGTTTGGTAGCAAACTGAATTTGTTATAAAAGTGTAGCTCTTACATAGGGCAGCATGTCGAGCAGTTGTTAGCGCTGCTCCTTCACAGATCTAGTGCTTTGTTAGCGAATCTCATGTCTGGGCATTGAGCGTGTGCAGTTCTCTTAAAACAACAATGGCAACTGCATCATTTGCAAAAATGTAAAAAAATTTGTCATACAATAGCTGCTACAAATGTCTTCCTGAATAGCATAGACCGGGTGCATTTATTTGTTGTCATGTTACTCAAGGGCAAAGTGTTCTTGTTCAGACTTTACCTGAAAATAAAGACGTGACTCCCTGACAAAAGAACTGATTAAAGCACTCTCTTGATCACAGTTCTGGTTTTGCCTGTTCACACAAGTTTCTCCTATTGATCAGTCCCTACTAAGTCTTGGGAATTCAGTTTCCTATTTGTGTTTTTTGAACACTGCCTCTCAGAAAAATAAAACAACAATACTCTCTTTCTTATGACAGTAACTCTTATTACTCATTGAGTTGAGAACAGAGTTGTGACAAGGGTTCAAAGGTTGTGTGATAGAATAAGACAAGAGTAGAAGACCCCAGCCAGTTGCAAACCCATGTAAGCGGTCACCTGCTTATTTGTGCTTTTTGTTCCTCTTTTGATTTAGTCCTTCCCTGTGTGCTTTGCATATAAGAAGCACATCTGGAGACCTTTTACTCTCCTGCTTGCTAGGCATTATTCCGGCTGTAGATGATGTTCATGTTGTTGAGTGTTGTTTGGGTCTTCCCTTAAAATAAGAGACCAATGCAAATATATATATACAGGGGTGGGCAAATGTACTGTAGGTTTACAGTTGTTCGTATGGAAAAAGACATGCGGTTTATGATTCCTACACTCAAACACACTTTAATAATAATAACAATGAGAAGAAGATAAATAAGAAGACAAATAATACAATAATTCATAAATAATAATACAATAAAAAACTCTGTGTTTTGCGTACTCAAAACTGTAAATCTGCTTTTGCCTTGTGTGTATGTGTTTGTGTGTGTGTGTGTATATATATATATATATATATATATATATACTGTATATATATATATATATATATATTCACGGCATTCGTAGTCTGTGTCACAATCTGATTGTATGGGTGGTTACCTACCAGGTAACGCTTGTGGTTGGCCAGCAATCTGCTAACATCTGCCACGGTGCCCTCAGTTTGTGAGGAGCAGATCAACTATTTCAACCATATATATATATATATATATATATTGTCACAGGAGGCTGGGGGCCAGACCCAGCTGGGATGCCTGGAAGGACAGGAAGGCAGTCAGTACGTCCCCCGGGCCGCGAGGGGGCAACCGCCCTGGATAAACAGGGGACCACAGGGATGGAACAAGGAGGTACAAACCCATGGGGGCCTGTGGCTACCGCCAGGGGGCACACCAAGTCTCATAAAGCCCGGGAGCTCTGCACTTCCACCGTACCTGGGAAGGTGGGGGAAGGTCCTTCCAGCGACACCCGGAGTGCTTCCGGGTGCTCATGTGGCACTTCCGCCACACCAGGAAGTGCCACCGGAAGAACGTCATCAAGCACCTGGAGCACATCCGGGTGAATATAAAAGGGGCCACCTTACTACAGTCGGGGAGCTAGAGGTGGGAGCTGGAGCAGGATGAAGCTCCAGTGACAGGAGAGAGAAAAGCGGCCCGAAGACGACACTGGGAGAGGCCTGTGTTGGGAGTGATTGGTGCAGGAGCATTGTGTGCTGTGTGAACTTTATTGTAAGAATAAACGTGTGTTTTAGTAAAGTGCTGGTGTTTGTCTGATGGTGTTCAGACCCGTTCTCACAATATATATCTTAATACATAATTTGCCTGCCTCCTCACTCACTCACTCACGTCCATCCGAAGCTGAATGCGCAGTCGCCTTCTGCGCAGCTGCCCAAAAAACCTTACGAGACTGACATCCAACCCCAACATTGCGGCAGGCGGCGGATTTACGGCTGCAATAATTCAAAGAGAAAGGCGACTTTGATTAAAGCTCTAGAGGCCTGAAAGGCGATTTCGACTACAGCTCGAAGGCTAATTACGCATTCTGATTCAATTACGCATTCATTCAATACACCTATATCAGGTTTGTGGTGCTTATACTTATTACTATTCCATATTGTACTGGAACATTCATCATTCAATATTATACTATAGGCCTGGAAAATTCATCAACTAACAGTACAAGCCTATACAGTAATGAGTAAGTACAATTATTACAAAACAACTTCTTTGTTACTTATCATTTGTTCTTCATACACTGCTGACACAAACTCGTATCCGTTTCATCTTACAGTACATATATATACAGTACTGTGCAAAAGTTTTAGGCAGGTGTGAAAAAATGCTATAAACAAAGAATGCTTTCAAAACTGGAAGTGTTAATCATTTATTTTCATCAATCAACAAAATGCATTGAATGAACAAAAGAGAAATCTAAATCAAATCAATATTTGGTGTGACCACCCTTTGCCTTCAAAACAGCATCAATTCTTCTAGGTACACTTGCACACAGTTTTTGAAGGAACTCGGCTGGTAGGTTGTTCCAAACATCTTGGAGAACTAACCCCAGATCTTCTGTGGATGTTGGCTTCCTCACATCCTTCTGTCTCTTCATGTAATCCCAGACACACTCGATGATGTTGAGATCAGGGCTCTGTGGTGGCCATACCATCACTTCCAGGACTTCTTGTTCTTCTTTACGCTGAAGATAGTTCTTAATGACTTTGGCTGTATGTTTGGGGTCGTTGTCCTGCTGCAGAATAAATTTGGGGCCAATCATATGCCTCCCTGATGGTATTGCATGATGCATAAGTATCTGCCTGTATTTCTCAGCATTGAGAACACCATTAATCCTGACCAAATTTCCAACTCCATTTGCAGAAATGCAGCCCCAAACGTTCAAGGAACCTCCACCAGGCTTCTCTGTTGCCTGCAGACACTCATTATTGTACCGCTCTCCAGCCCTTCGATGAACAAACTGCCTTCTGCTACAGCCAAATATTTCAAATTTTGACTCCAGTCCAGAGCACCTGCTGCCATTTTTCTGCACCCCAGTTCCTATGTTTTCGCGCATACTTGAGTCGCTTGGCCTTGTTTCCACATTGGAGGTATGGCTTTTTGGCTGCAACTGTTCCATGAAGACCACTTCTGGCCAGACTTCTCCAGACAGTAGATGGGTGTACCTGGGCCCCACTGGTTTCTGCCAGTTCTGAGCTTATGGCACTGCTGGACATCTTCTGATTTCGAAGGGTAATAGGCTTGATGTGTCTTTCATCTGCTGCACTAAGTTTCCTTGGCTGAACACTGCGTCTACGATCCTCAACGTTGCCCGTTTCTTTGTGCTTCTTCAAAAGAGCTTGAACAGCACATCTTGAAACCCCAGTCTGCTTTGAAATCTTTGTCTGGGAGAGACCTAACTGATGCAGTAGAACTACCTTGTGTCTTGTTGCTGTGCTCAATCTTGCCATGACATGAAACTGTCTTTCACAACCTCACCTTGGTAGCAGAGTTTGGCTGTTCCTCACCCAGTTTTAAGCTGTTTCTGTTTCAGTTAATGACTGTGTTTCAACCTACGTGTGACATTGATGATCATTAGCACCCGTTTGGTAGAATTGGTTGATCAGACACCTGACAAGAATCTTACAAAATCCCTGACTTTGTGCAAGTGGACCTATAAGAATTGATGCTGGTTTGAAGGCAAAAGGTAGGAACACCAAATGTTGATTTGATTTAGATTTTTCTTTTGTTCGCTCTCTTTGCATTTTGTAAATTGATAACAATAAACAATTATTATTTATATTTCTGAAAGCATTCTTTGTTTACAGCATTTTTTCACACCTGCCTAAAACTTTTGCACAGTACTGTATCTCTCTCTCTCTCTCTCTCTCTCTCTCTCTCTCTCTCTCTCTCTCTCTCTATATATATATATATATATATATATATATATATGTATCCTTACTGGCTCACTAGGTGGTAGGTGATAACCCACCAGGGTGAGAGGGGGCGCTGTTGCTAAATGTGTTATCTCCTTTTGTTCCCCACAGCTCTGAGAACCTGCCCATTTAGCCCGACTGCCTCCACTGAACTATATTTTGTGACTGATACCTGACTGCTTCAGAGTTCCATGGGAGACATGCTATTTTGTTTTGCCAATTGTTGCCAGAAGGCACTTGATTTTTAAGTTAAAAGAAGAGAAGTGAGAAATTAGAAGGAACTATTGTTGGCTTTTCATGGCTTTGGACCCGCGTTTGGCCACACCACTATATATATATATATATATACAGTATATGTGTATTCACTTGTTTTAGACATTCTGAATTTTAAGAATATGCATTCATTTTACATTTTGTGTACTGATACCATTTGGCAAATGTTAAAATCTGTACACATTGTGAAATTATGTCTCTATTGTGTGAACCTTCTCTTACCATTATAGCTTCTCAGAAAGCTGATTCTGGTAGCATTGTTACAAAGCTAGGGCCAAGCCTAGACTGGACAAGAATCTAATACCGGACACACACTTAGCCCAGACCAATTCATTACCATCAATATATGTAACTTTGGGGAGTATGAAGAAACCCACATGAACACAGGAAGACCATGTTAGTTTAAGACAGACAGTGGTGGGGACTGAGCAAAGGTCCTTGGAGCTGCAAGACAACAGCAGTAACCACTGGGCTTACTGTATGCGCTTAAATTCACAAAATGGTACCAGATGTTTTTAACTATCTAATCAAAGTCTACACTCATGGGTAACTTTTTAAAAGAATAGTCATTTTCTAACCCGCTTAGCCCTGAACAGTGTTGTGGGGATCTGCAGGAACCCATTCCAGCCAGAAATTGGCACATGGCAGGAACAAACCCTGGACAGGGTGCCAACCCATCGCAGAGCAAACACACACACACTCACACACCCCAACCACACACTAGGGCTAATTTAGTATTGATAATCCAGCTAACCTACATGACTTGGGACTGTGGGAGGAAACTGAAGCACACAGAGGAATTAAAAGAATAGAAATTATAATGCACTTATTTTAGAAAGTGTTAAGTAATTTAAAGTCAATAAGCAACTATGTAAAACTATCTATTAGTGACAGATGATAACATGATGAGCAATCACCCAGAGCGTCTATTCATCTGCGTAATTGTTACGAGATTAAGAGTAGAAGCCTAAGTATCTTGTAACGTCAAATAGGAGAATCATATAAACCTCACACTGTGATAGTTCTTGAATATAACTGTAGCACAGAATACAAAATATTAATGAAGAAGAAAAAATTAAATCTTGTTTTAGGTGGGAAAGGAAAAAGAATATATGGATAAAGAAGGGAAATGTGCCTTTAACATATCAATATAAAATCCCCACAAGTCCCCAGGGATTGTGATACATCATCTTCTGAATATTTCAGAACTATATCCATGTCTGAGGATTTTTTTTTCATAGACTCCCTGCAGTTCAGTGTTAATGAATATTAAGAGGGACATCTTTTTGTGGGTAAAGGGTGGCTTTATTTTTTCTCTTTTTTGTTTGAATACCGTTGCCTTCCTAGTTTCCCTGTCGCCTAAATTAAATGTTCCATGCAAGCCTACATCAGCTCAACCCATTGTGACCTCAATGTCTCATTTATGGAAACACATTTTATCTGATAGACAAATGTTATTTCACCGTGTCATAAATACATTTATTCACACACATTATGCTCATAAAGATCTTCGTTCTCTTTGTGTGAACAGATAATCAACATGTTTTACAATATCTGTACAAATTGAATTAACCCCTATGCTGTGATTTTAAAAGAATGAATATCTTCAGGTTTTGGGGAAAAAAAATTAACACTCTATTTAATAAATGATAATTTAATTTGAATATGGTGTATTAATATTAGATGACAATGCCACAACATATCACAAGGACAAAGGCTTTCAGCAGCCTCACCCTGTCAAAAATGTTACATACCTGCAGCAAGAATACTATAATCCAAAATAACTTAAAAGAAAATAAAAATAACATGAACCTTTTTACTTAAGAAAGGAGAGGAGCTATTCCTTCATCCATTTTATCAACCTATTTATTCAAATTCTGGGTCAAATGAGGGCCACTACACTACATTGCACACACATGGCCAGTTAACCTAATGTGCCCATCCTGGGGCATCAGGAGACAAAATAAATTCTAAATAAAGTGAGCAGGTCAGAATCCAAAGTTAGCGAGGCAGGAATCGGTCGATCAGGGAATAAGCACACACATGCGGATGTTAACTGCAAAAGCCAACAGATATGGGGGTTACGGAAAATATAGACGTCCGTTCGAGGCTGCAACCCTATTCCTAAACTGTACGATAGTCTAGAGTGGGCTCAGAAAGTCTTCAGGTCCATTCATTTTCTGCACACTTTATTGTGTTTTGTTGCTGTTGTGATGTGAGATTTTGCATATACGTTGATGAATATTTTGTATGTCTTTATTTGTAACTTAGGCAAAGGAATGTAACATTAGTGTTACGTTAGTGAGAAGCATTCATGTTTACAACCCACCCTCCCCCAGGACTAAGTCAGGAAAGTGGATTTTACGATAGGGTTGGGGGGGGGGAAAGTGCCTAAAACCAGTTTGGAGAGTGTTTCTCTGCTAAAGTCTCTCAACCCCCATAGGAAAGCCAGGCTGCCTAACTGCCAAGCTTTACCTTAACATATAGTTTGGAGGGCAAGTGTGAAGATGTTCTATCACCCCATTGGTCTGAAGTATGGCTGTTTGGAACTGGCTTGTATCAGAAGCCTTTAAGTACCTTTTAACATATAAAGAATTAAATGGCCAAGGTCCGGCTTACTTGTCTGAACTTATCATGACTTACAAACCAGAGTGCACATTAAGATCTCAAGATGCCAGTCTCCTTATGATTCCAAGGATTAATAAAATAACATTGGGAGGTTGAGCTTTTAGTTCCAGGGCCCCTAAACTGTGGAGTGGTTTGCCCACTACTACAAGAGGTGCCCCTTCGGTCTCAGCTTTTAAATCCCGGCTGAAGACTCACTACTTCAGTTTAGCACACCCTGACTAGAGCTGCTGATTAACTGTACAGACTGCATCTCTGTTGTTAGTCATTAGCACTAAAACATAAGTATGTGATATCATCTACTGTTAAATTCTGCTATGTACTTCTAAAATTTTTATTTTTATACTGTATTGAGGATTTGT
This sequence comes from Erpetoichthys calabaricus, assembly GCF_900747795.2. Lineage (NCBI taxonomy): Eukaryota > Metazoa > Chordata > Cladistia > Polypteriformes > Polypteridae > Erpetoichthys > Erpetoichthys calabaricus. Next base: position 24,372,960 of record NC_041409.2, on the reverse strand, counting down.
TCTGTGTATTGTATTGTATTGTATTGTATTGTATTGTATTGTATTGACCCCCTTCTTTTTGACACCCACTGCACACCCAACCTACCTGGAAAGGGGTCTCTCTTTGAACTGCCTTTCCCAAGGTTTCTTCCATTTTTCCCTACAAGGTTTTTTTTTTGGGAGTTTTTCCTTGTCTTCTTAGAGAGTCAAGGCTTGGGGGCTGTCAAGAGGCAGGACCTGTTAAAGCCCATTGCGGAACTTCTTGTGTGATTTTGGGCTATACAACAATAAATTGTATTGTATTGTAGTGTAATGAAGAGCACAGATCGGCAGCCATATTGAGACAGGCATGCGGCTTGTTCTGAAGAAAGCTGACCACCAATGATGCCTTAACTAGAGATATTTTAAGTAACAAGTCTGTGTGCCGCCTGAAACTACACATCAGCATTTAATCAGGTTGTATGGTTGCCAATATTCAAATGTACTTTGCATATTGCTATTATTTATGAATATTACCAATAATACATTGTTTAAATTGTAACTAAACTCTTGCTTGTCTTTTACTACACCTAATTGCCTGAGGTTATAAATGTAGAAGGGAAGGTGGGGAGAAGTTATAAACTATAATACCTTACAAACAGTGGTAAGTCTGGGAGATCTGAGGCATTCTGACAAAGGCTACATATTAATAATACAAAAGGGGAAAGTAGAGTAATATATTACTCTACCAAGACAAAACAGATGCAGATTTAATTTTAAATCCATACATGAATTATATGAATGAGAAATTTCTGCCACATGTGCTCAGTGTAAACCTGCGAAGGGAACTTGGCGCCAATGACAGTGCTATTGTGGTATTCTCTGCCGAATGCCAATCGAGCTGCATGGTGAAAAGTTGTGAGCGTGGGTTCCACTAGAGGATGTTAGGCCCTCAAACCACCCTCATAGAGTCTGTCTCTGACAGTTTGGTCAGAAACATGCACACCAGTAGCCAACTGGAGGTCATTGTGCAGGGCTCTGGCAGTGGTCCTCCTGTTTTCCGACCCACACAAAGGAGCAAATACTGGTCCTGCTGCTAGGTTGATGCCTTTTTATGGCCTTGTCAAGCTTTCCTCGTGTAATGGCCCGTCACCTGCTATCTCCTCCATGCTCTTCAGACTGTACTGTGAGGCACAGCAAACCTTCTTGTGACGGCTCGTATGGCTGTGCCTCCTGGAGGAATTGGACTACCTGTCCAACCTGAATCAGCTGCAGGTACCGCATCATGGTACCGGTAGTGACAAGCAAAACTAGAGAAGAATCAGTCAGGAAGGATAAGGCGAGAGCAATCGTTTCTGTCCACCACCTGCAAAACCATTCCATTTTTCGGAGTTCTCTTGCTGTTGCCTCTCCTGTGGACCTGTTGTCACTTTCATTTGCACGAAAGCAGGCGAAGTTGATTCACAATCGCTTATGCTTCCTAACTGAACAGACTGATATTCCTGAAGACTTAACTGACTTAGTGTTAGATTGTGATGGTTCATTTTTTTTAGCATTGTATAACAATACTAAATTCAGCAAGGCAATGTTTTGCATAGTTTCGGGATTTCAACTCTGTTTCAATTAAAATTCTTACTTGGGTAAGAAAATTGTTTAACACTACATCTAAATAACATCAGGTTGAGCAGACTCTAAAAGTCATCGTGGTGTTCATGATGCACTCCGTAATGAGGCAAGCAATGGATTTGAAAATAAGCACACACTGAGTTATTGTTAAAATATTTTTAAAGTATCATTACACCTATTTCTTTCTGAAAATAATTATTTTTAACTCAATTGAAGGGAAACTCTTATGATCAACTCTAATCAAGCACTGGGCAGTTTTTGAAAGTCAAGCGTTTGTACTGCAGAGTGTGTATTTATTTAGTTATTTATCATATCAGCAGTGTGTGAATTTGAATGTCTTATTATTTTATTTATATAAGCTAATTATCAAACACAAAACTTTTACTTTTGAAACACTCAGGTGGCACTTTGACTACACTGACTTACTACTCAAAGAGGTATAAGGGTTTCTTTGAACTTGGGCTTGCTTGCTAGTGCCAAAGCCCCTTTATTTGGAGCTATTAACTACAGAATATTCACATCATGTAAATAGACATAACAGTTTCTAAGTAAATATTGGATACAATTATTTTTTTTGTGAAACATGCATAGTAAACAGTAATATGAAGATCCTTCAAATAGAATATACAGAGGATACAGAAAGTAACAGAGCCCATCACTTTCTGCACACTTTATTGTGTTTTGAATTAAAGCTGAAAGTCTGCACTTCAACCACACAATGAGTGCTTCATTTCAAATCCATTGTGGTGGTGTGCAGAGCCAAAATTATGAAAATTGTGTCACTCTCCAAATACCTACGGACCTGACTGTACTTTTTTTTAATGTGTAGCTTGCAAGAGTTTGAAACAACGCAGTCCTTAGCCTAGCAGTTTAGAAGTCAAACGTCAACTGAACGAACTCTCCTGTCAAAGTGCATGTTGTTGCTGCTGAATTGTGCAGTGTTAGCGGTCAGCACAGAGTTAAGTCGCTGATGCTCACAAAAGGGTATAGGATTGGGTAAAGAATTTCAAAAATGATTGGACGAGTGTGATGGATGCGGAGAATTTGGGACAGCCTTTAATATTACCAGATATGAAAACTGGAAAGCAGCAAGGGCCATCATTCTCACTGACTGAAGAACAACAAGGGAGGAAACTGCGTCATATCTAAGGGATCCTGTTAATTTGCCGGCGATGATATGGTAAAAACAAAAGCAGTGCATAACTTTGCAATGGCCCAAAATACTTTTTTCTAAAGCCACCCATAATCTGTTGCCATTCAGTATACTGAGAAGCAATGAGACATTATTGAAAAATAATAAATTGAATGCATCTGTAACATAAAACAATTTTGAAAGTAAAATGTGGAAAGTTTTTAAAAGAAGGGCTTAAGTGTAAATAAAAACTTTTTCACCTAATTTCACTCACCTTCATTTTCTTCATCTATCCCGTATCCTTAGATCCTCTTCCTCCATCCATCTGACCGTCCCTCTCGCCCGTCTAACCACCATGGGGAGCGGAGCATTCAGCCATTCTGCTCCCAAGCTCTGGAATTCATTACCTGCGAAACTCAGAGACAACAAATCATATTCATTCTTCAAATGTAAACTTAAAACGCATCTGTTTAAAATGGCTTGCTCTTTTTCTTTATGATTACAGTGGTTTTGTTTGGTTTTAATTTTTAGATTTTCTGATGTTTTAAGTTGTTTATAATTGTGTCTTTTATTTATTTATTTATTGTTTGTTCGGTGTCCTTGAGTTCTTTGAAAGGCGCCTTGTTATAAATAAAATGTATTATTATTATTATTATTTATTTATTTATTATCAGGGTTGGGAGCGAGATCCTGCCCCAAATGGAGGAGTTCAAGTATCTCGGGGTCCTGTTCACGAGTGAGGGAAGAATGGAGCGTGAGATCGACAGGCGGATCGGTGCGGCATCCGCAATGATGAGGTCTCTGTCGTGGTGAAAAAGGAGCTGAGCCGCAAGGCAAAGCTCTCAAGTTACCAGTCGATCTATGTTCCTACCCTCACCTATGGTCATGAGCTATGGGTAGTGACCGAAAGAACGAGATCACGAATACAAGCGGCTGAAATGAGTTTCCTCCGCAGGGTGTCTGGGCTTTCCCTTAAAGATAGGGTGAGAAGCTCAGTCATCTGGGAGGAGCTCAGAGTAGAGCCGCTGCTCCTCCGCATCGAGAGGAGTCAGATGAGGTGGCTCGGGCATCTGATCTGGATGCCTCCTGGACGCCTCCCTAGTGAGGTGTTCCAGGCACGTCCAACTGGGAGGAGGCCCCGGGGAAGACCCAGGACACGCTGGAGGGACTATGTCTCTCGGCTGGCCTGGGAACGCCTTGGGATTGTCCCGGAAGAGCTAGAAGAAGTGGCCGGGGGAGAGGGAAGTCTGGGCATCTCTGCTCAAGCTGCTGCCCCCCGCGACCCGACCTCGGATAAGCGGAAGAGGATGGATGGATGGATGATTTATTATTTTACCATTATTTCATTGACAGCCTCTTTAATGGTGCCACCATTTTTGGCGTATGTTTCTCCTTGGGTGACACTTATTTTGTGTATTGTATTTTCATTTGTACTGCCGTTTTATAAATTCTGATCAGTAGAACACTGCATGTTGATAGGCATGCTATGAGAGACAATTATGGTCACGCTATAAAAGATTGTTTCATGTTTAAACTTTGCTGGAAAGCAAAGGAAAGACTTTGTGAGCAGGCTGTGTGGTACAGTGATTAAGGCTTTGCACTTCAAACCCTGAGGTTGTGGGTTCAAACCCCGTTATTGACACCAATGAGCAAGTCACTTGACCTGCCTGTGCTCCAATTGGAAAACCAAAAGAAATGGAAACAATTGTACCAATCATGTTGTAAGTCACCTTGGATAAAGGTGTCAGCCAAATAAGTAAATGTAAAACTTTTATTCTGACCAACGTTCCAGTTTAGAATTTTCTGACCTTGACACTAGTTTATTAATTGACTGTGCATTTACTGAAATTAATCATTCATTAGACTTTTAGCACTCTGACCTTGGCAACATAAGTTATCCCTTCTGTGACGTCTTTTAGAGCTCTGCCGTTAAATTAAGTATAACTGTTTGTTTTTACAGAAATATCCTGATTGTCAGGTCAAGTCAAGATTATCTATTGTCATTTCATCCATATACAGTAGTACAGCATACAGTGAAACGAAACAACGTTCCTCCAGGACCATGGTGCTACATAAAACACAGGACAACACAGCAATCCACGACACATAACATAAAGACACATAATATATAACAAGGTGCACGTGAGTCGAATGTACAAACATGTGCAACACTGCAGAACAGAAGACATATATCAGATATCAGTCCAGTCCATGAGTGTTCAGGAGTCTGACTGCTTGGGGGAAGAAACTGTCACACATTCTGGTGGTGAGGGCCTGAATGCCTCAGTACCTTTTCCCCAATGGCAGTGGAATGTAAACAGTCAATGTGAGGGGTGTGTTGGATCATTCCCAATGCTGGTGGCTTTGCGGATGCAGCGTGTGGTGTAAATGTCCATGATGGAGGGAAGAGAGACACCAATGATCAATGTGTGGGTCAATGTGAAGAAGCACAGACAATATGTTAAGGTGCATGGTGGTGTAGAAAGTATATTCTTAAAAAGAATAAGAAATATGAACCAGGAGATGAAATTTATTAAAAGGGAGTTGTCAGAAGGCAGGAAGAGTTTATTAACTAAAAGCAGAACTGGGCTTGCATCAAAATCAAAACTGTAATTACAAAATCAGCAGAAGAATCTTTAAGCAGAGACTTTGCACATGCAGACTAGCAAAGGGGTAGGTTTTAGTATGATCAAAAATCTTGGATAACATGCATACCAAGTTGCCATCTTAAATGCCTGATATGTGATAGACACATCGTGGCAACAAAACATCGTTATTTTACACAACCTGGCCACAGGCATCAAAATCAAGCATTATAACATAGCACTCTTGGAAGAATTGGCAGTGCAGTAGTGTAAGCTCTGTAGTGATAAAAAAAAATCAAATAATATGAAAAAAGATTAATATCCCCATGTAATAATGACCAAAAACTGATAAAAAAAAGTCAATGATCATGAGAATAAATAGCAAAATCTACTAAAAGAAAGAAAATCAAAAATATAGCAAGAATCATCAAGGAATGACAGTTGTATAGGCTTGCTTTGTGGGAGAAAATGGCTGCCAAAACCACTTGATTTCACCCACACTGTTGTGATTACTGCCTGCTCCTAAATCTCAAAAAATGAAAAGCCTCAAAAGTGAAAGTCAGGCCTGGAAACTCACACAGTCAAGTGGCAGACTTCACCACTTCAAAGAAGCTCAAAACTCAAGTTGCAGGCTTATGGCCTGCACCATCCCAATAGTGGGGAGAGTGTAAAAAAACTATGAAAACCTCTGGCCTAAGAAAAGATAACAAAAAAAAATTAAAATGTATTTGGATATCAAAAATTTTGTAAAAGAAAGCAACAGCGGGAATAAAGAAAAGAATGAAACAAAAGTGTTTGCTTAAAAGGCAAACCTAAAATCAAGCAAATCCAATCTGAAATCCCTAAAAACGGTACCTTAGATAGATAGATAGATAGATAGATAGATAGATAGATAGATAGATAGATAGATAGATAGATAGATAGATAGATAGATAGATAGATAGATAGAAAGGTACTATATAATAGACTAGCCATGTGCGCCCAACTATGTTGCGCGTGTTAAAGTTGTCTGTGAAGGGCTCCCTGTTTAAACGCGGCTGCCAGTCGTGAACTGGGCCCTTCATCGCACAGCATTATGATTTTTTATAAGGGAAACAAAATTGCAAAACAAAACCCTTGGACATTGATTCGATAGGAACGGCCTACTCGGAATCACTGTCCGAATAGTAATTATGTGGTGGTGGAGGAGCATTTCTGCTTCTCTCCGTTCACAGTCCGTCTTGTTTTCATGACGCTGTCGTTTCCTCCAGTCTCACAGGTTGCTTTGTGGCAATCCAAAGAGTAAGGCAATATACACGGAGCAATGGTTATAAAAGGGGGACACATAGGTATCCAGGCTCTTTAAAGCATAAATAGGGATCACTTCACTGACATGTGAGCAAGCCATGGTACAACTGTGAGACGCGCAGCACTCGCCGGCTACAACGTAACAATAATAATTTCCGGAACGTGCTGTTACGTTGTCATTCATTTTACCCTCTGTCTTTCTTTCATTCATATGTTACGTAGGCACGTACCTTTTATCTTCAGGAATCTCATTCTCTAACCAGGCCTCAGGAGCTAACCAGCGTAACACTGTCCACCACCCCTTTCGTTATTCCGGCCCATTGTTGACATCCGTGAGTAACAACAACGTACTAAACTGGAAGGTGGTCTACGCATGTGTGGAATTCGCGGACAAACAAAGATCAAGATCCAAATGAAGATTATATATATATAGATAGATAGATAGATAGATAGATAGATAGATAGATAGATAGATAGATAGATAGATAGATAGATAGATAGATAGATAGATTGTTGCACGGTGGCCCAGTGGGTAGCGCTGCTGCCTCGCAGTTAGGAGACCCAGGTTCGCTTCCCGGGTTCTCCCTGAGTGGAGTTTGCATGTTCTCCCTGTGTCTGCGTGGGTTTCCTCCGGGCACTCTGGTTTCCTCCCACAGTCCAAAGACATGCAGGTTAGGTGGATTGGCGATTCTAAATTGGCCCTAGTGTGTGCTTGGTGTGTTTGTGTGTGTCCTGCAGTGGGTTGGCACCCTGCCCTGGATTGGTTCCTGCCTTGGGCCCTGTGTTGGCTGGGATTGGCTCCAGCAGACCCCCGTGACCCTGTGTATTCAGCGGATTAGAAAATAGATAGATAGATAGATAGATAGATAGATAGATAGATAGATAGATAGATAGATAGATAGATAGATAGATAGAATCCATTAAACCTGGGAATCCTAAATAATTAACTGTGATAACTATGCTGCTTCCTGTTCAGTAGCCCTAGGGTTTTAAGGTGGCCCTGCCTCCTCAGGTTCTACATAAAGAATACAAGGAACCTAATTTAATGGACTAGCTACAACAATACATCATACATAAAAACAAAATAATTTTTAGAAAATAATAAACCAGATGACAGATAGATGACACACACTATTACATCACATGTCATTTACATGACATCATGAAGTGCTAGCCAGGCAAAATTTAAAAATGAAAAAAAAAAGACATAAAAGTACGATATGTACTCAAATGTTTATGAAGCCTGATAGCAAGCTGAGACGAAAGTAGAGTGCCCAAGGCAAATCAGAAGCCAAAACAGGAATGATTTATGTCACCTGATAGCTGAGGTGCTACTTTTATTGTTCCTCTGTCATAATGCCCTGCTCCTTTTCCCTGAGAGGATTATTCCCAGATGTGCACGTGGAAACACCACACCCTTTTTGAGAGACTAGAAAAGCTGAAAACTCTACCAAAATGTAGAACAGCAGCAGACAGCTTCCTACCTGTAGGGTGTGAGCTGAAACACTTCAAATCCAGGATCCAGAAAGACAGCAAACGTTTAAATAAAAAATGTAAAGTTTTTAACAAGCTTGAGAGTGTATATCATTTTAACAAGAAATCTAACATATCCTAATGCCTTAATTGCTGGACATGTGTAATTCACTTTATATGTAAAGATTCCATTTTGGTTTTAAAATCTAAAAATATGTGAATGTGATGTAGAGGGGTTGGTCGACCCTGAAGCAAGAAAACTTAGAGACAAATGGTGAGCAAATAGCAAATCTTTTTTTAAGCAGCTTATAGTCTTTAATAAGGCAATGAAAACAAATCCCAAGTAGTTTTCTATTAGCCTGTAGCTACACAATATGTTCTAGGGTGTTTTTGTAGACCCCTACCTGAACCCTTGCATTCACTAGCATATGGTAGTTCCCACAGTCATTTTGCAGCCTTTTGTAAAGGCTTCTTTCCTAGCTTTGGCTGTCTGCAGTTGGCATTGTTTGTCAAGACAGCTTGTTCTCTTGTGTTCACTGCTGATCTGTTGAAATTGCCTTCCTTTGAGTGAATATTAATTTATTTACACCTGTGATGGTTCCAACCTTGAACCAAATGCTCTTGTAGAAGAAGCTCTGGACATGCTCAGCCCTGAATTGGTCATAGAGTGCCACATGATATGTTATGCAGTAATGGATCGCCCAGTCAATATTAGACTTGCAGGGCAAACTAATGTCCATAAGATGTGCAGCATCTTCACAAATTCTAGAAAATAAAATAAAAACTACCAATTCTGACAGACACCACTCAGGCAGAACAGAAGGCACATAGTCCCGAGCAGGATTCCAGGGAATAAAAGAACTGCAAAGATGAAGTCCACAAAGATGTGATTTTTTCACGAGACATACTTTTATTTTGTACAGTGATAGGATGAGTCGGATTGAAACGTTCAGAGACATTTGATTTTTAAATTACAAATCGTACCCACTCACCAGGCCATCGTGATCCTCTAGGTACCTGTTGATATGACTCAACAGCACCTTCCGAGCATCTCTGTAAAAGTTTACATAGCCATATATTGGATGAAACTAAATTGCTTTGCTTTTAACATAAGACAAGAAAAATGTAACATTCCTTACCATTTGATTCAAACAGAAATGTCTTCTACAATCTTTCTTTAAACTGATGATGGGAACCTATAAAATTCACCACATGGTCTAACATCTTTGTGATTCTCTTCTTAGTTTGGGAATGTTTTTGCAAGTCTAGCACTCATCTCTCTGTATTTCCAATTAAGTTTGTTGACTTAAATGACATGACGGTGACCAAATGTTTTCATCTGCTTTGGTGAACATACAATACTTGTTTGCCCGCTTTGTCTATACACTACGTCCCACTTATTGTGCCATATTATCTAGACAGTATTCTTCCATCAGAGACCATGACATCTTCCCAGAATGTCCTGTGGCAGACGGCCTAGGTCCATTCCCGGCCAGGATGCCCCTATGACACTGGATCCGGGGGAGCAGCCATGGGATGCACGCTATATCCCCCGGAACACTTGGTGGCAGCCCCCCTGGGTTGCATCAGGGCCACAATGGTGGAACACTGGAGCTCATCTCTGTTGGGGTCCATGGCCACCGCCCGGGGGAGATGCAAGGCTTAACGAGCCCGTCAGGGCGGGAGCGCAGCCACACCCGGAAGTGCAGCTAGAAGTAATAATAGATAGATAGATAGATAGATAGATAGATAGATAGATAGATAGATAGATAGATAGATAGATAGATAGATAGATAGATAGATAGATAGATAGATAGATAGATAGATACTTTATTAATCCCAAGGGGAAATTCACATACTCCAGCAGCAGCATACTGATACAAAAAAACAATATTAAATTAAAGATTGATAATAATGCAGGTAAAAAACAGACAATAACTTTGTATAATGTTAAATGTTAACGTTTACCCCCCCGGGTGGAATTGAAGAGTCGCATAGTGTGGGGAGGAACGATCTCCTCAGTCTGTCAGTGGAGCAGGACGGTGACAGCAGTCTGTCGCTGAAGCTGTTCCTCTGTCTGGAGATGATCCTGTTTAGTGGATGCAGTGGATTCTCCATAATTGATAGGAGCCTGCTTAGTACCCGTTGCTCTGCCACAGATGTTAAACTGTCCAGCTCCATGCCAACAATAGAGCCTGCCTTCCTCACCAGTTTGTCCAGACGTGAGGTGTCTCTCTTCTTTATGCTGCCTCCCCAGCACACCACCGCGTAGAAGAGGGCGCTCACCACAACCGTCTGATAGAACATCTGCAGCATCTTAGTGCAGATGTTGAAGGACGCCAGCCTTCTAAGGAAGTATAACCGGCTCTGTCCTTTCTTACACAGAGCATCAGTATTGACAGTCCAGTCAAATTTATCAATCAGCTGCTTTCCCAGGTATTTATAGGTCTGCACCCATCTGCACACAGTCACCTTTGATGATCACGGGGTCCATGAGGGGTCTGGGCCTCCTAAAATCCACCACCAGCTCCTTGGTTTTGCTGGTGTTCAGGTGTAGGTGGTTTGAGTCGCACCATTTAACAAAGTCATTGATTAGGTTCCTATACTCCTCCTCCTGCCCACTCCTGATGCAGCCCACGATAGCAGTGTCATCAGCGAACGTTTGCAAGTGGCAGGACTCCGAGTTGTAGTGGAAGTCCGATGTATATAGGCTGAACAGGACCGGAGAAAGTACAGTTCCCTGTGGCGCTCCTGTGTTGTTGACCACAATGTCAGACGTGCAGTTCCCAAGACGCACATACTGAGGTCTGTCTTTAAGATAGTCCATGATCCATGCCACCAGGTATGAATCTACTCCCATCTCTGTCAGCTTGTCCCTACGGAGCAGAGGTTGGATTGTGTTGAAAGCGCTAGAGAAGTCTAGAAACATAATTCTTACAGCCTCTTTACATTTATAAGTAGGTCAATGAGCACCTGCAGCACTTCCAGGTGGGCTATAAGAGGAGCCTGCCTGCACTACTCAGTGCGCCAGAGTCGGGAGGAGGAGGAGGAGTATGATGATGATGATGATGATGAAGAAGCTGCAGCTGCCCTGGGAGGAGTGGAATAAAGAAGACTGTGGTTTGGGGTATTTTATTTGTGATTTGGGACTGTGTTGTGCCTGTGGGGTTCACGGGGAAGACGTTTGCCCCACGGGTGAAGAAAAATAAATCTTTTGTTTATTTTGCCTGTGACTCTGGTGTCAGTTTGCGTCGGGTCGGCGCCAACCAAGCTCCTTTATCACAGTCCGTTTCTTCGTATTGTCAAGCTTGGGTCACAAAGTTACACAAGAGAGTTCAAGGAGTATAAACTTTATTGCTGTACTGCCAGTTACAAACACAAGTCTCTTACAGAGGAGAACCGGCCTCACAGGGAACAGCTGTCAAACGTGACGCACCAGCCCCGACTCCTGCTAAAAAAAAACACAAAATCTTCTTCATCAAGGGGATCCAGCGGGCCAGCAGCTGATCCCGCGAAGAGGTACTGAAGAGTGGGAAAAACTGTTTAAGACGGGGTTTCTGAAGGGCCTGTGTGTCCCTCAGTGGCAGCGGTTACTAAATGAATACATTGACACGCCTATACAGGTAAATGAATGTCCACTGTTGTAAAATACAGGGGTTTGCTCTCAAGCAGTCCTTGAGCCAAGAACGAAAGCCAAAGAGACCAAACTAATAACAATCACTGTCACACGTTTTTAATTTACTGTCAGCAGAATACATTTTGCTCTTTTTTTCAATTTAAGGCTCTCCATTTATGTTTTTGAATATCAGGGACTGGGACTTCTTATTTCCTGCATGGAAAGTCTTTTTTTCCATTCATGAAGTTATTGTGGTTGCGCTATGCATATCCTACAATGCCATCTTGTTTTTTAATCGATGTCACCATTGTGGACTTAGGTGGCTACTCAATTGCCAGGGACACGCCAATCCCCAACCAAGGAAGGGTGTACTCATTACGCCATTCAGCCACATTATAAATTGCTTCTGGATGGGTCATTCAAGCATCCAACTTTGTGTTCTTTATTCTCATGTTTATTTTGGTTTTGACCTTGTGACTGTTTACTTACTTGGCTCTTTTGACCCTAGTCCTATTTCTCGACTTTTGCTTTCTCCTCACTTTAGTTTCTGGTCCTTTTATTGTAGTTTCTGTTCATCTTCAACATCAGTACACCCGTACCTCTTTCCCCTGTCCACTGGTGTTACTTTCTCCTGCCAGTTGAGTTCTTACTCAGTCTCACCTCTCTTGTGATTCAATTAAGCTCAAGGTAGGGGGTAGGAATACCGTGTGGGATTCCTGGAGCCGTTTCATTAAGATAGTCCTTAAAGTTCTGCAATGTCCCTGCAAACCTGAGCTCATATTTAAAGGGCCACACAACCCCATGCTATACTGTCCAGTATAACAGACAAAGGAGGGGTGGGGGGGGATACAATTGCAAAGGATCTCCTTGCTATTTCCTTTTCAGACTCTTCTTAAATTACGTGTTGTCTCCCATTGTTCTTTTATAATTCTATGCCTCAGGAGTACTGTTACGCGGTATACCAATACTGGAAAGGTACTGAAAACACAAATTTTAAAATGTTATGGTACCAGCATTTTGGGATTTTTGGTGCCGGAAGTGCCATCTTTCTTCTCAATCAATCCAAACCCCCACCACCCTCCCCTGACAGACGCTATTGCAGTTGTAGAAAAAAGGCCGTTTCATCTTCTTCATATAGCGTAACTACAAGCTTCAATGCAACTGCAACTTCATGTGGGATCCCTGCCCTGTTACCACTTCAACGTATGACATAATCGGAACTTCACAAGGAACCCCTTATTGATTTGACATGATCAGGACTTAATTACTATCAAAAGGGAAGCACTACATAATGCTGTTTGATGGATACTGGAGGAAAATGGGAGGTTTTGGAGTTACCCCTTATTTGTTACTGAAACTGTTTTCAATACTGGTACTGAGGTGCGAAAGCTGGTATCTTTACTGAAGTCAAAATTTTAGTTTTGACCCAACCCATTATAACTTACGGAGAATTCTGTACTACCATCTTTTATTATTATCTTATTGGCAGGATGATCAAGTTATTGCTGCTCAAGCTTATTTCTTTCTAACTATTAGAATCTTGTATACAGTAGCTATGTCTCTGTTTCAACTGAACACCACTTACATTACATTTTTATAAACCTTGCTTACCTGATGATGAGGGCATGAGGACAAGATGCTGTTATTGGAAACTCCCTGAAAGGTGACTTCTATCCGGTTGTATTTTCAAAATGACATCTACTTGTTATTCATGCAGCCAACATGTACAATGATTAAATGTTCTTTTCCTTTGATTTAATGATAGCAAAGACAACCTTACTTTTTAAAGAATTGCACTATATTGTCTATATATAGAGTAGCTGTATAGCCATTCAAAAATGACCCTAGAATAATGTAACATTTAAGGAAAATAAACACAATCTTCTTCTTCTTTCGGCCGCTCTCATTAGGGGTTGCCACAGCAGATCATCTTCTTCCATATCTTTCTGTCCTCGTCATCTTGTTCTGTTACACCCATCACCTGCATGTCCTCTCTCATCACATCCATAAACCTTCGCTTAGGCCTTCCTCTTTTCCTCTTCCCTGGCAGCTCTATCCTTAGCATCCTTCTCCCAATATACCCAGCATCTCTCCTCTGCACATGTCCATACCAATGCAATCTCGCCTCTCTGACTTTGTCTCCCAACCGTCCAACCTGAGCTGACCCTCTAATGTCCTCATTTCTAATCCTGTCCATCCTCGTCACACCCAGTGCAAATCTTAGCATCTTTAACTCTGCTACCTCCAGCTCTGTCTCCTGTGCCACCGTCTCCAATCTATATAACATAGCTGGTCTCACTACGGTCCTGTAGACCTTCCCTTTCACTCTTGCTGATACTCGTCTGTCACAAATTACTCCTGACACTCTTCTCCACCCACTCCACCCTGCCTGCACTCTCTTCTTCACTTCTCTTCTACAATCCCCATTACTCTGTACTGTTGATCCCAAGTATTTAAACTCATCCACCTTCGCCAACTCTACTCCCTGTATCCTCACCATTCCACTGACTTCCCTCTCATTTACACACATGTATTCTGTCTTGTTCCTACTGACGTTGATTCCTCTCCTCTCTAGGGCATATCTCCACCTCTCCAGGGTCTCCTCAACCTGCTCCCTACTATCACTACAGATCACAATGTCATCAGCAAACATGATAGTCCACGGGGACTCCTGTCTAATCTCGTCTGTCAACCTGTCCGTCACCATTGCAAATAAGAAAGGGCTCTGAGCCGATCCCTGATGTAATCCCACCTCCGTCACTCCTACCTCAGACCTCACCACGGTCACACTTCCCTTGTACATATCCTGTACAACTCTTACATACTTCTCTGCCACTCCCGACTTCTTCATACAATACCACAGCTCCTCTCGAGGCACCCTGTCATATGCTTTATGGTACAAGCATTTTTGGATTTTTGGTACCAGAAGTGCCATCTTTCTTCTCAATCCAAAAGGAAAATAAACACAATAATCTTCTGAAATGGCCTAACATCCCACCAGAGTGGCATTCTGTACTGAGCCAATGTACCATCTTCAACTCCCCGAACTGATACAAGTGAGTTCAGAAAATAAATTGATAAGAAAATTGTGATATTCTAAAAAAGTCAGACCAGATCTATTATATAAATCACATTTTTTACCTAACCTACATAAAAAGAAAATCAATATGCCTCAAAACTTTTTTTTTTTACTAACTGCATCTTTGTTGTCTGTTCTAAGGTATTATAGCAAATACAAATTAAATGGCAAGCTTTCTGCTACAGTTTTAATTTCAAGTGGAACGAACATGGAAAATTGGGCAGCATTTAGCCAAAGACAGTATAAATAAATCAAGGTTTCAGTCACAGCAGCTAAAGCTGCATCTTGCACACTTTGATGAATTGCCAGGAGCATCTTCTTATTTGGCAGATGCTTCGGTATGTCAAAACTATTGGTGGTACAGAAAAAAAAAAAAAAAAAAAAACAAATTTAAACAGTCTGAAAAGAAATCAGGATTGCTTATGGGCTATATGCACATTTTTAAATTGTAAATTGAGAAAAAATATTGACAAAGTTGACAAAATAGTATCCCATTATGAATCACTCTGGTTTAAGGTAGCAGTATTAAAAGCTTTAAGATTTCATCTTCTTTGAAACAGAACGCCAGAATAAGTAGAAGAAAGTTTAGTTTGTACTTGTATGTGATTTTATGAAGACTTGCCAATATATTTGGCCAATTCTTTTTTATTATAAGGACGAAAGCCTGGCTCACTGTTTCTTTTTTTTTTTTGCTCCACTTTAAGTTCTACTATAAAAATCTGACCAGACCATATATAGATAACTAAGCAGCGGTATTTCATTCAGTTTATTTATAATTCATTTAAGAATTGCTGTCTCTCATCTCTTGGATATCACATTTGATTCATGGTCGGTTTTCACATTCTCACCATGTCCTTTTAGTTTATATCAAAGTCTCGAGATTCTTCCAGCTGTTCATATTTTGGGTAACATGTCTCTGAATATTCCCAGTATGCACTTACTGTATTTGTGTGTATTGCAATCAATGAGCGTAAATTTTTTGGATGTAAGCTGTAGTGTGTTAAGCCATTTAGCATTCTGAAATTAGTTTGTGAATTTTGCACAGTAGTAAAGAAATAAAAAGTCCTAATATTGCAACTCAATTGCTATTTAAACCGTGACCCTGTCTATGGATGTGAGATTATACAAAATATCTCAAAGTTTAAAAATGGAACTCCAGCAAATTCTTAGTGATTCCGACTCAAAGATGGCTTTTTGTTTTTCTTGTTAAAAGAAACCACTAAATTATTGACAGGTTAGAATAACTGACTGTTTTGACAACATGCAGAATTGCATATGTAAAGGCAGATTTTCTCCTTTATGTTTCTTGATCTAATTTCTAAATACTTTTTACCTAGATAAATATCCACTGTCACCACAGCAAGTTCTTGAAATAGCCCCTATTGTTGATAGTAGATTCTAAATCAGACAGAGAGACGCAGTGCAGGTTAATATTTCTGATGCCATCAGATCCTGAATGTCCTGGGCAGGGAATTGTAGAGGTGAAGAACTCACACAAGCATGAGGAGCTTGAAAGTGAAGGGGCTGGCAGCAGTAGCAGCTGCACAGAGTGAAACAGCACAAGTCACCTCAGTTGAAATAACTTATTACAGAAGCACAGAAGATGGCAGATATTTTTAATATCACTGGACTGCAACACAGTTATTTGCTGAATGTACCAAGACCAAATTGCAATGATCACAAGAATGTAACTGTGGTCTGAAAATATTGTACTGAGTAGTAGTATAATTATATACTATACAAATATAAAAAATTAAACTTAATTATTAAACACTAGTCATTAAGCCCGTTACAATAACGGGCGCTAGAACAGTAGAGCATAAACATTGGTAGGAACAGTCTATATTAAATGGCAAGGGACCTTGACCTCATTCTGTTTGTTGGTCGTATTTTTCTTTCTTTCAGCCTTTCTTTTGTTGATGTTTACTTGCTGAGCTGACCGTTTGTCGTGGGCTGCCGCCGTGTATTGTGTGTCTTTAATTTTCTGTGACAGTAATACTGTCTTGTACGTCCGCTGGCTTGTACGTCCGTAATATACCTTTAATTTTCTCTGGTGGTAATACAGGCGTGCGCGTCGGTAATATGCCTTTAATCCCCTCTGACAGTAATACTGGCTTGTATGTGGCTGTAATATGCGTCACTGTATTGTGTACCTTTAATTTCCTCTCGCAGTAATACTGGTTTGTATTTCTGTAAAACACCTGTAATTTTCTCTGACAGTAATATCGCGCATTGCACCGTGCTCCGCAGAAGACACACAAACACGGACACCTGGACACACACAGGGATTTTATTAAAGAGGATTAGCTTCAAAAGAGGTCAGATGTTTAGGGAAGGGGTTCCAATGAAAGTTTGGACAGTTACTCTATGGTTGTTTGTGGCTTTATTTATATATAAATCTATGCCGGGTCTCTAAAGACCCTAGTTATGTAACAGTGTTTGTTGAAAGTTCCATGTATACAAGGGTTAAATGGGCTTTACCTGGCTGGCACCCTAATACTTTGACATGTGTTGTTTTACAACATGTAATCTGATATTATATCAGACATATTATATTCACCAGTGCATCTTATTTATTTGAGTAAAGTTTTATTGTATGGCTGAATTTTTGTTTGCTGGATTTTTTTAATATGTTGTCTTGGTCTCTGTAAAAACCCAGCTGAAAACCCAGAATTATCCTTTTGGGACAACAAATTTTAATAGGTTTGAAAAAAAAATGAAATAAAATGGAATTAAAGCGTCCTGTATTTTGTATACTGGTTAATGACACCAAGAAAAATTGTAACCATCCCAAAAAGTTTGTTGATGACCTCCCTCGTCCCCTTGCATTTTGCACATTTCTTTAAAACATTTGTAATTCGTCACACTTTTGTAATTCGTGATTATCTGCACCCAAGCACTAGGGAGATCTGGGTAGAACTGCTCAATGAGCCAATCACAAAGTAAAATTGAATTCAGCAGGACGTCAAAAAACATTTTTATCCAAACTTCTCCTCAGTGATAGATGCCTTAATGTGAGTCCTTTTACATACAGAAGTAAATGTCTGGTCTTTAAAATCTGGTCACCCAAACACTTCCTAGGTGCACCTCATACCAAATCACAGGTTGCGGTCCTCCTCTTGTGTTTCAGTCACAATAAAAAGTTTGCCTGTCACAAGACAGGTATAAACCATCTTATCTCATTGTAGTTTGTGATGTAATGGTGGCCCATACACCTAAAATGAGAAGACATGACTCAGATGTACCCATGTGTGTAGATGTTATATGCAGCCATACATGTATAAAATCCAAAAATTAAAAGCATTATGTCCCAAATGTCATCTCTCTTTTTACATATGAGCGGAACCGATATTTATTTCCATATTATAAAAGGCTTAATCAATAATTAAGAATTTAAACTGAGACAAGGCAAATAAACTTATCTTTACTTTCATAGTAATGTTTATTTTTTTCTTAAAAAAAATCTCAGCAAATCAACAAGCTCAAGATAAGTACATTGTGCATCATAAGACCATCCTTCCTACAACTCCACACTTTGTCTCCGCGAATACTCAGACCTCCAAATGAGACTTCCTGCTCCTGTTGAGGAAAGATTTTGAAGGTGGTATGACAAGTAGGGACAAAAGCACTTGAACAGACATGTGAGGTGACAAATGTGTGCAGAAAAGAAAGTAACTCTGCAATGGGGTTAGTCTTATTTAATGGAAAGGTAATAACTTTTGTAAAATAATGTAAATAAAATGTAAATGTAGCAAAACATATAAGGAGAAACAATGTACACTATAACACAAATGAAGAAGAACTATAACAACATGCAAGTGAGAGGCAACTGTGCAATTTATTAGATAGATAGATAGATAGATAGATAGATAGATAGATAGATAGATAGATAGATAGATAGATAGATAGATAGATAGATAGATAGATAGATAGATAGATAGATACTTTATTAAACGCCACATTATGCAATCCTTCGCAGTATTACTAAAAGCGGCACCTGTCCTTAAGTTGGTATTGTTATGTTACAGGTGGCAGTTAGGCTGGTCATACCTTGATTTGGCTTTGGTAGGTAGCGTATATGTACTTTTCAATCTGAAACTAATTTTTTAACAAATAACATATATATTAATGATAAAGCCATACACGAAGCTGCTGGAAAGGCTGTCACTCGCTGTGGCGCCTGAGTCATCAGATGACGACACTGATGACACTGCTATCGTGGGCTGCATCAGGAGTGGGCAGGAGGAGGAGCATAGGAACCTAATCAAGGACTTTGTTAAATGGAGCAACTCAAACCACCTACAACTGAACACCAGCAAAACCAAGGAGCTGGTGGTGGATTTTAGGAGGACCAGGCCCCTTATGGACCCCGTGATCATCAGAGGTGGCTGTGTGCAGAGGGTACAGACCTATAAATACCTGGGAGTGCAGCTGGTTGATAAATTGGACTGGACTGCCAATACTGATGCTCTGTGCAAGAAAGGACAGAGCCGACTATACTTCCTTAGAAGGCTGGCGTCCTTCAACATCTGCAATAAGATGCTGCAGATGTTCTATCAGGCGGTTGTGGTCAGCGCCCTCTTCTACGCAGTGGTGTGCTGGGGAGGCAGCATAAAGAAGAAGGACGCCTCACGCCTGGACAAACTGCTGAGGAAGGCAGGCTCTATTGTAGGCACGGAGCTGGACAGTTTGACATCTGTGGCGGAGCGACGGGTGCTGAGCAGACTCCTGTCACTCATGGAGAATCCACTGCATCCACTAAACAGGATCATCTCCAGACAGAGGAGCAGCTTCAGTGACAGACTGCTGTCACCGTCCTGCTCCACTGACAGACTGAGGAGATCGTTCCTCCCCCACACTATGCGACTCTTCAATTCCACCTGGGGGGGTAAACGTTAACATTATACAAAGTTATTGTCTGTTATACCTGCATTGTTATCACTCTTTAATTTGATATTGTTTTTTATCAGTATGCTGCTGCTGGAGTATGGGAATTTCCCCTTGGGATTAATAAAGTATCTATCTATCTATCTATCTATCTATCTATCTATCTATCTATCTATCTATCTATCTATCTATCTATCTATCTATCTATCTATCTATCTATCTATCTATCTATCTATCTAATGATTAATTGTGCACCACTTTATGTGTGAAGTATGCTCTGTTACTCAAATCAGATTGATACGATTTTTATTTTTTTTCTAATATCTCTTTCTGCTTCAAGTGTCTGGCTTTAAACATACATACATAGTTAAATGTATATAATTCAATGCAGAGTGGAGGGGTCAAATGACATTATCTTTAAGTTGCTAATACACTGCATACTGTACTGTACGTATATCATAATTCCTGTTTCCTTATGCATGTGCCGTATTCTTAAATGGGTGTCCTCACTTATTACACTGAGATCACGTATAAATGAATATGCAAAGACATTACCTTTAAGACATTAATACACATTTTCCGTTTCCTGTCTCATGCTCATGTTATAAGAGATAGCATGTTTTACATTTAACAATTCTTCAAAAGCAGCGTCTGTGTCATTATACTGCACAAAACCTAAAGCTAATAACATTTTAACATGCAAAGGATTAGCCCTGTTTTAAATGTCCAGTAATTTAAAATTCTGCACTTTTCATAACAAATATCCACTCAAGATGGAAAGTATAAACCCACTAGCTACGCACATTTGTTATTTTACGACTCTGTCAACGGCATGCTTTTGTTGATGCACCGTTTCTGAAGCACTTGGCTTAGTTTGAGCAAATTGAAAATAATTAAATAAACCAGTTCTTAAGAAAAGATCACTGCCATAAAATACCTCAGGGTTTATTTTACATTGCATAAACTAAATATTTCCGCAAAAAAAAACACTACAAAGTGCTGTAACTAAAAACAAATGAACAATTTATTCAAATGTGTTCAAGGACCTTTTGTCATTTGATTTTCTGACTTTTTGGGTAAAAGATCACTGTTCTATGCAGGACACTTTCACCCTTGCTAAAGTTGGATGATGGCATGGACACATGCATATGTACCACCATTAGACGAATCAAGCATTTCTGCACTTTCTGCTTAAACCCCTAAATGCTTTTGTGCCATCCCTGCATCTGCATAATTTGGAGACTTCAGGGGGACCTACAAAATAACCAAAAGCACAAGAGTCTGTTTTCTTTTAGGTGAAAATTATTTCAAATTTCATACATATATTATGCTTCAATGTCATCAAGTGACCAAGTTTATTGAGTTTTTCTTATGCTCAACATCATTGTGAATTTCCCCTTGGAATTAATAAAGGATCTATCTATCTATCTATCTATCTATCTATCTATCTATCTATCTATCTATCTATCTATCTATCTATCTATCTATCTATCTATCTATCTATCTATCTACAGTGCATCCAGAAAGTATTCACAGTGCATCACTTTTTCCACATTTTGTTATGTTACAGCCTTATTCCAAATTAAATTCATTTTTTTTCTCAGAATTCTACACACAACACCCCATAATGACAACGTGAAAAAAGTTTACTTAAGATTTTTGCATATTTATTAAAAATAAAAAAATTGAGAAAGCACATGTACATAAGTATTCACAGCTTTTGCCATGAAGCTCCAAATTGAGCTCAGGTGCCTCCTGTTTCCCCTGATCATCCTTGAGATGTTTCTGCAGCTTCATTGGAGTCCACCTGTGGTAAATTCAGTTGATTGGACATGATTTGGAAAGGCACACACCTGTCTATATAAGGTCCCACAGTTGACAGTTCATGTCAGAGTACAAACCAAGCATGAAGTCAAAGGAATTGTCTGTAGACCTCTGAGACAGGATTGTCTCGAGGCACAAATCTGGGGAAGGTTGCAGAAACATTTCTGCTGCTTTGAAGGTCCAATGAGCACAGTGGCCTCCATCATCCATAAGTGGAAGAAGTTCAAAACCACCAGGACTCTTCCTAGAGCTGGCTGGCCATCTGAACTGAGCGATTGGGGGAGAAGGGCCTTAGTCAGGGAAGTGACCAAGAACCCGAAGGTCAATCTGTCAGAGCTCCAGAGGTCCTCTGTGAAGAGAGGAGAACCTTCCAGAAGGACAACCATCTCTGCAGCAATCCACCAATCAGGCCTGTATGGTAGAGTGGCCAGACGGAAGCCACTCCTTAGTAAAAGGCACATGGCAGCCCGCCT
Organism: Erpetoichthys calabaricus; assembly: GCF_900747795.2. Taxonomy (NCBI): domain Eukaryota; kingdom Metazoa; phylum Chordata; class Cladistia; order Polypteriformes; family Polypteridae; genus Erpetoichthys; species Erpetoichthys calabaricus. The sequence goes on along the minus strand of NC_041409.2, from coordinate 24,351,020 downwards.
GGAGTTTGCCAAAAGGCACCTGAAGGACTCTCAGACCATGAGAAAGAAAATTCTCTGGTCTGATGAGACAAAGATTGAACTCTTTGGTGTGAATGCCAGGTGTCACGTTTGGAGGAAACCAGGCACCATCCTTATAGTGAAGCATGGTGGTGGCAGCATCATGCTGTTGGGATGTTTTTCAGCGGCAGGAACTGGGAGACTAGTCAGGATAAAGGGAAAGATGACTGCAGCAATGTACAGAGACATCCTGGATGAAAACCTGCTCTATCAGGGAATTCACTGGAACATCAAGAACTATTTTTATTCAAACAGTACAGTGGCAGATACTGGATTTCTCTACTAAGTGTTTTTGGCTTCTACTAGCCATCCCCCACAGCTGTGCCTGTGTAGTAGTGAAAGAAGACAAACTTTAAAAATCAATAAAAAATAAAACAAAAAATGTAATCATTTGTATTGAGAAGAATTTATATTGATAGCTTTCATATCCGAGGGCCTCTTGATATATAATATTTTTGGTTTTGCTATCAGGGGCGAGAATGTAGCTGTGATCTCTTTGCTAAAAATGTTAAATGTTGGAACGGTATCTGTGGCCAATCGGAAGGTAGCTACGCTCCAACGTGAAACATTGCCACTGTATCTGATCGTGTTCAGCTCTGACTTGACAGCATCCCCCGCATGGGGAGAAGAGCACGTGGTTGTGATATCTTTGCCAATGAGCAGGTACCCTCTAAAATACTCATAGCTGTGATCTCTCTCTCTCAAAAACATCAAATGTTACTTTTTAACAATTTCTAGATGATAATGTCTGCTGAACAAACAGGCATCGCTAGCTAAGCAGAGGCGGGGTGCACTCCAATACATGGCGAGAGGTAGAGTGACTCAAACGGAGGCTGGCACATGAGTGAGGAGGGCTCCGCTTCCCCCTCCCCTCGGCCTGCAGCGTCTCTCTCGGATTCACGTAAATAAATTGGTACTGCAAGCAAACTATGATACTTAGCACGATGAGAGAAGTCGCAAAATGAAATGGAATGTTCAAGCAAATTATAGAATAAAACCTGATCTAAATCCGTTAAGTAGTTCTCTCGTGAAAAGCAGACAGACAGACAGATGTTGGATTTTATATATGTATATATATACAGTGGTGTGAAAAACTATTTGCCCCCTTCCTGATTTCTTATTCTTTTGCATGTTTATCACACAAAATGTTTCTGATCATCAAACACATTTAACCATTAGTCAAATATAACACAAGTAAACACAAAATGCAGTTTGTAAATGGTGGTTTTTATTATTTAGGGAGAAAAAAAAATCCAAACCTACATGGCCCTGTGTGAAAAAGTAATTGCCCCCTGAACCTAATAACTGGTTGGGCCACCCTTAGCAGCAATAACTGCAATCAAGCGTTTGCGATAACTTGCAATGAGTCTTTTACAGCGCTCTGGAGGAATTTTGGCCCACTCATCTTTGCAAAATTGTTGTAATTCAGCTTTATTTGAGGGTTTTCTAGCATGAACCGCCTTTTTAAGGTCATGCCATAGCATCTCAATTGGATTCAGGTCAGGACTTTGACTAGGCCACTCCAAAGTCTTCATTTTGTTTTTCTTCAGCCATTCAGAGGTGGATTTGCTGGTGTGTTTTGGGTCATTGTCCTGTTGCAGCACCCAAGATCGCTTCAGCTTGAGTTGACGAACAGATGGCCGGACATTCTCCTTCAGGATTTTTTGGTAGACAGTAGAATTCATGGTTCCATCTATCACAGCAAGCCTTCCAGGTCCTGAAGCAGCAAAACAACCCCAGACCATCACACTACCACCACCATATTTTACTGTTGGTATGATGTTCTTTTTCTGAAATGCTGTGTTCCTTTTACGCCAGATGTAACGGGACATTTTCCTTCCAAAAAGTTCAGCTTTTGACTCATCAGTCCACAAGGTATTTTCCCAAAAGTCTTGGCAATCATTGAGATGTTTCTTAGCAAAATTGAGACGAGCCCTAATGTTCTTTTTGCTTAACAATGGTTTGCGTCTTGGAAATATGCCATGCAGGCCGTTTTTGCCCAGTCTCTTTCTTATGGTGGAGTCGTGAACACTGACCTTAATTGAGGCAAGTGAGGCCTGCAGTTCTTTAGACGTTGTCCTGGGGTCTTTTGTGACCTCTCGGATGAGTCGTCTCTGCGCTCTTGGGGTAATTTTGGTCGGCCGGCCACTCCTGGGAAGGTTCACCACTGTTCCATGTTTTTTCCATTTGTGGATAATGGCTCTCACTGTGGTTCGCTGGAGTCCCAAAGCTTTAGAAATGGCTTTATAACCTTTACCAGACTGATAGATCTCAATTACTTCTGTTCTCATTTGTTCCTGAATTTCTTTGGATCTTGGCATGATGTCTAGCTTTTGAGGTGCTTTTGGTCTACTTCTCTGTGTCAGGCAGCTCCTATTTAAGTGATTTCTGGATTGAAACAGGTGTGGCAGTAATCAGGCCTGGGGGTGGCTATGGAAATTGAACTCAGGTGTGATACACCACAGTTAGGTTATTTTTTAACTAGGGGGCAATTACTTTTTCACACACGGCCATGTAGGTTTGGATTTTTTTTCTCCCTAAATAATAAACACCATCATTTAAAAACTGCATTTTGTGTTTACTTGTGTTATATTTGACTAATGGTTAAATGTGTTTGATGATCAGAAACATTTTGTGTGACAAACATGCAAAAGAATAAGAAATCAGGAAGGGGGCAAATAGTTTTTCACACCACTGTATAGAGATGAAACTTTTTTGTTTTCATTTAAATAAAATGCAGCTATGCATTTTAGTACATGGCACTGAAGAGCGATAATGTGTTTCATGTTGGTTGGACACACAAGTAAGAATTTCATTGTACTCCATACAATGCCGACAATACTACTATTCCTGCTACTATTATAATGGCCGTGACGCCGCAGAAATCAGCTATGTCACTGTGACACCCAAGAATCGACTAGAATAGCAATAATCTCCCCTAAAAATATCTTGCACGTGAGGACTACCCTATCTTTATTTTTGTATGTAATTATATGTAACTGCTCTCTACAATAAGACATCAAGAACATTTTTTGAGCTATAGCAACTAAGGGTTGAATATTTTACCACTCGTTGCAAATGTAACAGGCAAACATTTCTTCTTTTCTTTTCTTTTCCTTTGAGTTCTGCTAAGAGATCTTACTAAACAAAATCAGAGCACAGAAAAGCAAAGATGAACATTTGTCCTCCATGGCTCACTTACTTGGCAGATTTGAAACCCTGAAGTCTGGCAGGTGAAAGCAAGAGAGCCAGGTGGCATTGCGATCAGAGCATGGGCAGAAGAAGATGAGTGCTATCAGAGGGAATGGGCACATTGTGGAGAATGATTGCCAGCTGTATGTTAATAGAAGCAGATAATTAATCAAATTGAGCCAGTAAAGTATATGCCATTAATCAGCGCTCAGTTTATTTTTGCCCTACATTTTTGCTCTTGTGTTTTCTCCTTTGCTATGGTCTTTACATGTGCTTTATCAAGGAAGCTTTATTTCAGACAAGGTGTATACACTGAATATTCAACAAGAATTCATGAAATGTCCTCATTGGATTCCCCTGTTTCATTATTTTTAAGTGAGAGAATTTTAGTACATATGTCAATGATTGTAAGCGTACTTTTAAAGGTGGTTATATGATTAGGATTAATCCTTGATGTGATTTGATGCGCAACTGTACACATTTTTATAAATACACTAGGGGGCTTTGTCCCCTGCTCGGTTCACTCGCCAAACCCCCCCACCCCACCTGTGCTACGTGCCAGCAACTTCACATCTCTGCCGTGCACATATGTGGATTTCACTTTTACCAAACAACAAAACTTTTAATTCTCGCGAATAGGCCTCTTCATTGAGAAGAAACACTACTTTTCCCTGATGTCAACACGAATTAGACGATCTACAAGTCTCTACAAGCCAAACAATATCTCCATACTTCTGTCATATCACCTATCTATATATATAATTCACTAAGTCCATGGCAAGCAAGACGCATGCACGACAGAGCCCTACCTGCCAACTCTAATACTCATCCCACGTCCATTACCTTCACATTGTTTTCCTTTTATTTCTGATCCCATTCAACAACTATATGGCGACATCGACTTCTCAACTGTGACTCCGGAACAACTCAGTACGCGAACCAATGTTACTTTTCTTAGTGGTTTATTACATTACAGATGTTTCAAATGTTCATTTTTTTCCCTGTGCTTAAAACTCATTAAAAAAGTGTGACTCCGGAACAACTCAGTACACGAGCTATATTAAGCGTCACCAACGAAGACTCGCTACACCTTAATGAACAAGTGCTGAAACTTATCCCTACTGACGAAATAACTTTCACCAGCATTGCCTCCATCGTCACAGACGATCCCGCGGATCAAGTTTCATTCCCCGAAGAATTTCTTAGCAGTCTTACTCCCACTGGCATGCCTCTGCATAAACTCAAAATTAAAATTGGTTCAGTCGTCATGCTTCTCAGAAACCGTCCATGGCAAGCAAGACGCATGCAAGACAGCGCCACGCCTGCCAACTCACAGTCCCCCACCCACCAACAATAATTCACTAAGCAGCCGTGCGCGCCAATTTCCGCACGTGTTCAATCTCTCCCTGTGCATTCCCTGTGCACCGAGCAAGCGAGTCAGAGAGAGAGAGACGGAGAGCGAGACACACACAGGCGCGCGAGAGAGACACACACACACACACACAGGTGCATGAGAGAGAGAGGGGGCTGGACGCATAACGCAGAGAAGGCAGTTAAAGAATGCACCGGGCTTGATTTTGTTTTCACTTCTGTTTACAGCGATTGGTTCATAGCGTGTATTGTTGCAATGTTACTTTTCTTGGTGGTTTATTACATTACAGATGTTTCAAATGTTCATTTTTTTCCCTGTGCTTAAAACTCATTAAAAAAGTGTTTCTCAACTGTGACTCCGGAACAACTCGGTATGCGAGCTATATTAGGCGTCACCAAATAAGACTCGCTAAACCTTAATGAACAAGTTACTGAAACTTATCCCTACCAACGAAGTAACTTTCACCAGCGTTGCCTCCATTGTCACAGACTATCTCGCAGATCAACTTTCATTCCCCAAAGAATTTCTTAGCAATCTTACTCCCACTGTAACTCCTTCAAACACATTATAATGATATTTAACATGGAAAAAATACAGAATACACATTTAAAAGAGTAGGCTAAAAGGCAAAAGGTAAAAGATGAAAACAAACATTTCCAAATCACTTAAATTTCAAAGAAAGAAACAAACTAATTCTAGACTTTTACACATCATCTCACGGTTCTCGTAGAAATTGCTGTTGGAGGTCTCTGAAGTGGGATGCAAATGTAAGCCTAACTGTGATGCAGTAAAACTTTTCAACCACACAAAGTATTTCAGATTACGAGTTTTCACTTCCAAAGAAAAGAAACTTTCAGCACACAATATACCGTCTGCTTTACAGGATATGGGTTACACTGTGGTTTTTACATTGTGGATGTGATACATATTATGATAATATATGATTGGCTAAAAATAGTTTGCTAAACAGTAACTAAGCACATGTATTCCAAAGAGGTTATAAAAAGTAGATGCCACCCTTTTAAGACCGTTAGGTCAGATTATCTCAGGGCACAACGTGAGCTACCACAGCTATGCTGATGACACACAGCTGTATTTATCAATAGTACCTGATGACCCCGATTCTCTTGATTCACTAACACAATGTCTGACTTGTATTTCAGAATGGATGAATAGTAACTTTCTCAAGTTAAATAAAGAGAAATCTTAGTGATTGGCAATAATGGATACAATGAGGCTATTAGAAATAAACTGGATGCATTGGGATTTCCCATTGGGATTAATAAAGTATCTATCTATCTATCTATCTATCTATCTAAAAGTCAAGACGGAGGTAAAAAGCTTAGGGGTAACTGTTGACTGTAATCTGAATTTTAAATCACATATTAATCACATCACTAGGACAGCATTTTTTCACTTAAGAAACATAGCAAAAGTTAGACCTCTTATATCATTGAAAGATGCTGAGAAATTAGTTCACGCGTTTGTTTTCAGTCAACTAGATTACTGTAATGCAATCCTCTCAGGAATACCCAAAACAGACATAAATCGTTTGCAACTAGTGCAGAAGCTGAAAACACATTATTTTAACATGGCCTTCTCATAACTTCACTGTAATTTAATCCTGATACTTTGTATATCCAATTCATTATAATAACTATTCATGGTGGCTCTAAAATCTGTACTAACCCCTACTCTCTCTTCTGTTTCCTTTTCCGGTGTCCTTTTGGTGGTGGCTTGCGCCACCACCATCTACTCAAAGCACCGTGATGTTCCAACAGTGATGGATTAAAAGCCAGAAGTCTGTATGACCATCAGCATCAAGTGACTCCGTGAGAACCCTAATTACAAAGAGGACTATTTCATTTTTGTTAGGTAGAATGCCCAGAGGGGACTGGGTGGTCTCGTGGCCTGGAACCCCTGCAGATTTTATTTTTTTCTCCAGCCGTCTGGAGTTTTTTTTTTGTTTTTTCTGTCCCCCCTGGCCATCAGACCTTACTCTTTTTTAATGTTAACTAATGTTGTCTTATTTTAATTTCTTATTTTGTCTTTTATTTTTCTTTTCTTCATTATGTAAAGCACTTAGTGCTACTTTTTGTATGAAAATGTGCTATAGAAATAAATGTTGTTGTTGTTTTCCTCTACTCCTACTGTCTTGCTGTTCTATGGCAGCGTCTATTGTATCACTACATCCTCTTCTTACCACACCTTCTAGTGGTTCTCTCTCGGCAATTTAGGGTCTTGTCATTTACCGGTTTATCTATTTTGACTGGCTGTTCTAATCTCCTGTCCTGTAAGTACCTTAACTGTACTGTAAGTGCCAGGCAGGATTATCCGTAAATGCCAGAAGTGACTCAACTCCATTGGGCCCCTGAGCAAGGCCCTTAACCTGCAATTGCTCCATCCTGGCTATGACATTAATCTGCATCCGGCCCTGCAAACAGGTCCTCCAACTTACAGGGAAAACTTGGGGGTTGATGGCAGGATTTTCACTCCAGCCATCGTAAAACAACCTCACACTGTTTGGTGTGGTACTGAGGTATCTCCAAATGCACAACTACATTTGGATCTCAATCTGGGTGGTTTGTCGTGTGGTGGGTGTGGCAACGTGCTGTAATCAGCGCGTGCTCTCAACCTGGGGAACGGGAGTCAGAATGGAAGGACAGTGATGGATTGGAATCTTGTCCAGGATGAATATGGGACCCTTACCTGGGTAGGAGGACAAAACAAATGTGCAGTGGGGGAAGGCTATTATTTTGGAATATGTTTTTTCCCCATCCCCTAGATGGCAGCATCCCCAGACCTCAGTAACCAATGTGGAAGCCTGCAGGGCGTGATGGGAGTTGTAGTGCCACAAATCAGCCCTGCTGGGTCCCAAGAGTGCTGCCAGGGGGTGCTGTGAGGATTCATAATCCCTCTTTCTCTGAGCTTCCGTTTGACCCAGAAATGCTTCCAATAGGCTATGCCCTGACAACAGAAGTATTCCCGGGTCCAACATAAAAAGAATCTGTCCAGCCTTCTCTAGCTAAGTCAGTGTCAGGGGGAATGAGGGCAATACCCGCTGGAGGTAGCTGGACGGAGAGAGCAGAGAAGGAAGGAAGAATAATTTGATTCTATGTGTGCTTGTGCATCCTTAGAAGAAAACTTTGTGAGGTATTTTGATAATAAAAACTTCTGTTTTGAACCTGTGACTATATTTGTGTTGGTTATGTCTAGGGTTTGGGGCTCGGGGGCACCGCCTAGCTGTCACAGTACATTCATGTTGTGGATGGTTCTTACATTTCATGTAAATTCCAGACTTACATTGTCACGCACGCACACATAGGGAGCTGCGAAAAAACCCAACGAGCAACATAACATGTTGTGCCAGGGGATCAAGGTGGGGTACTAACCTTTCTTTCCTTTGTTCCCACAGAAAGACAGAAACAATGCCGCCATAACTTTGCCCGGACACCCTAAACCACGCACTACCACTTCCGCATTCCATCCTTTCCTCTGGTCCCATGTTGATGACGTCACGGCTCCCATACAGCACCTCGGTTTCTTCCCAGCATTCCATTCATCAATTTCCTGTCCCTCCTCATATATGTTCCCTCCATCCTATGCAATGTTGGTTGTTGTAATGATCACAAGTCATATCACTGACCATATTCTTTTTTTTTCAAAATCTGTACAGTATACGGTGCCGGAAACCCCAAAACTTTATGAGTTTCTGTGTCCTTTATTACAACATCAATAGCAGCACATCTTATGTGTACCCATCATCACATTTCACATGTTTAACCTGGAGCTTTTTTGCCTTGTCCTTACATAAGTAAACTTGGGAAGCTCCTTGGAGTAGCTCCTGACCCGGGAAAGTGCTAAACAAGTTCCCAGGGATATTTCACTCTGATTTTTATTCACCCAGGCAATTTACAGATACATTTCTGCAAAAATGTGCATAATTGAAACTGAGTGTTAGTAGATATGTGCGCTAAGTGAGACCTGTAAGGTAAAGTAGGACAAATTGGACCACAACTGCTTTGTTCATTTGTTTAGAGTCTATCAGTTGTGGTATATCTGCCAGAATAATAAAGTGTTCCAAATTATAAAATTTGTCTGTTTAACATTTTTTTGTGCTCTGAACTTTTTTTTATATTTCGAAAGTTTTAGCTTCACACTTTATTTTCATGCATTAGTATAAATTTTATTTCTCTGTTTCAAATAATTTTTAAAATTCTTTTTAAATTTATTTTTTAACTGTGTCATATCCTTACCTGCGCTGCAAGCAGGTAAGAAGATGCTCTGGGACTTTGTGCGGTTACTATGGACCAGCCTCCTGATTCAAGCTGATAATTTTCATTGCTTTATCCGTCATACCAGTTCAACAAGTGGACTACCGTAATGCTCACAAAAAGTTCAGTATTTGATATTTGGATTTTTGTCTTAGTATTTCGGCACAGCTTGTTAAACAGGATTTTCTTGGTGAATGACGTTTGTAGTTCTACTCTGTCTACAATCATATTTAAGCACTCTAGTTAGAAAAACGAGCTTTAGTACTCCTCAACAACAGCAACATTTATTTCTATAGGACATTTTCATAAAAGCCATGTAGCTCAAAATGCTTCACAAGAAGTTTAAGAAAAAATGGCAAAAAAAAAAAAGTACAGTGTAAATAGGATAAATAAATGAAAACCCCAAAATAGTAAATATATAAATCAATGTATCCTTAAATAATACAGATTGTGATAAAACAAAAGGACAGAGACACAGATTAAGTGTTGGGGAGCCTCCCCGTATAGTGGCTGTAGATTTCAGTTCAGTGAAAACGGTCAGAAATAAATCACACATTCGACAAAGTCAACAGAAACACAAGTGTGGGTTTTCTTTTGTGTATTTTCTATATTTCTAGATTTTATGAATGCAACGAACCTGTTGTTACCTTTACACAAATTAATAAAATTACTTTTACCATCATACCATCTTTGACCAGTGGCTTCCTTTGAAACCTGTGACCCGCTTGGTAATGTTATATGGAGGCTAAGGAGTGTTTTACTCCCTTATGTCCTGACACCAGTTCTCAATAAAATATTTTTCTTTTGAGTATCCAAAACTTGTAGCTGCCTGGGAGAGTAATACTCAACAAATACAATTTAAACAAAAACTTAACCTGTACAGAAAAGAAAAAAATGACTTTGTGCTCATAAAGACATACATCAAAAATGATTTTATTATCAAGTTGGAGTGACTAGGCCACCACTTTTCCTGGGGAATGCCCAGATGTTCTGAAGCCAGCTAAGACATATCCTCATTTCGGCATATTCTTGATCTGTTTCTGGGCCTTCTCCCAGTGAACCACGCTTGGTTCCCTCACTACAGGCAATTACCAAAACCATTTGAAGGAACATTCTGTGCAGAAAATCAGTGATCATACTCTGAGGTCCAATTGTAATTACAAACTTAAATTGCATTATCTTTGTGTAGTAAAAAATAGGATTTCATTCTCAGCTTCCTCTAGTAAATATAAGCATGCCGGTTTAAAATGCTGACATCCTATCATACTGCATTTGTTGAGTCATACATGCTCACTCATTTATGTGAATCTCTGAAATAGAAAAGGAAATTAAAATTATCGCTAATGCCACAGCATTGTTGTTGTCTTACTTAACCTACCATTCCGTAAAAATTAAGCATTTATATAGTAGAAATTATCACAGTATGGAGAAAATTTTCAAAAGCTTTATCTTCACAGCATTATGCAAATAAACATTTCAGCATTAAGGCAACTATTTCACTATCACTGATTGACCTGATTCTTTTGATATAAAGTGCTGTGCTTTTAGGAAAATGGTGGTGAAACTCTATTCAATCTCAACTTTCTCACTCAGTGTTTTATCATCATAAATCATTGAATGCAATTTTTACATTTATTTAAATTTCTCTGGCATAAGTTAAGTGTGCCACAGGTCAATAAATTTGTGTTTGTGTGTTTTTAATGTAGGATTTGGTTTTTGATGATTTTATTCTGGAAAAAGAAGAATGGGTGTGTGTGTGTGTGTGTGAGTGTATGCAGATTGCGGTCGGTTGCAGGAAAGACAGGTCACACAAAAGTAAAAGTTGGGTCGCTGGCTGGGTTGTCTGTTAAATTAACTGAAATGTCTAACAAAAATAATGCCTTGTCACACTAGGGTCACAGAGTTGCACAGGAGCACACAGGGTTTTCCAAGAGGCAGAAACTTTATTCCAGAACAGGCAGAACAAGCACAAGTATTTTTCAGGAGCGATCCGGCCACACAAGGGACAACTGTTGAACTGGCTACCTTGGCAAAAATACACAAAATCGTCCTCTTCAACAGGGTGTGGTGGCTCGGGAGCCACAACCGGAGCAGAGGGAGTCTGGGGAAAGAGAGACAAGGCAGTGAGACACTAGGACAGCTGTGGTACGGTCATTTAGATGTTCAAAACCGCGCGTGACATGCAGAACAGCAAGCAGTAGGCTAGCAGCTGATCCCGCAAAGAGGAGATGAAAAGCTGTGTTTGTTTCCCATTGAATCACTGTTTAAGAGCGGCCACGTCCCCTTGGGGCTGCGTTCACAGCCTCTTGACAATCATGCTTTTTGCCCTCAGGCTCAATGCAAACAAATATATTTGGCAGAAATAGGGTCAATCAGGCAGGAGCTCTGTCTGGCGGATCAGTCTGGTTGCAAAAGACGCCTCCGTTCAAGCAGCTGGGATTTTTATAACTGATGAACCAGAAGTTTGAGGGATGCTAAGGGCCTAACCCTACCCCTAACCATTCAGGGAGAGAAAGAGAAGACAATGTTAGTGACAGTGCCTCTCTCATCCTGGCGGGTTATTATACGAGGGGGGACCCAAAAATAACTGGAAATATTTTTAAAACGTGTTTAATTTAATTTTCTGTACAAACTACAATTAGTCTCCTTCAAAGTACTCTCCATTGGCAAAAATACATTTATCTAACCGTTTGTTCCATTGTTCGAAACATTTTTTAAATTCGTCTGAAGTAATGCCCATTAATGCTCTGGTCGTTTCTTGTTCTACCTCTTCGACGTCAGCAAAACGCCTTCCTTTCAAGTCTTTTTTCATCCGAGGGAACAAAAAGAAATCACACGGAGCCAAATCCGGTGAGTAGGGTGGATGGTTCAGGGTTGTCATACCGTTTCTTGCCAAAAATTGGCGAATGCTGAGAGCAGTGTGAGATGGAGCGTTGTCATGATGAAAGAACCAATCGCCCGACTCCCACAAATCAGGGCGTTTCCTTCTCACACTGTTGTGCAACCTACTTTTACAAAAAAATTCACTGAACACAAGCACAACTTTCCAGACTGATGGCACTTGGCAGACTGACTTGTGAGGAGTGTAACTAGATCGCCCTAGCGGCCCAACCACGTACTACAAGTACCAACCTAACAACAACAAAATTCCGGTTATATTTGGGTCCCCCCTCGTATACCTTAATCCCCATGAGGAGATCCTCCAGTGCGCATTTCTCTCTCCCTCTATATATAGATATATATATATACTGTATAATCCTCCAAAACCCATGCCCTGGTTCCAAAGATGCCTGCCAATACCCCCTCCCCTGGTCATCGATTTCATATTCATTCACGAGGGCAGTGATAACCAAGGAGGAAAAATTGCTCATTGATCTCATATGCAATCTCGAAGATGCTGATCTCAAAGGGGAACGCCCCTATCAATTTCAGTTATGAATCCAAACGTGCAGATCTAAAAAGATGGACTCTCTTTTGGACGTTTGTTTTTGTGAACAATGTGCCCTTCAGCATTTTGTCACGTTTATTTCAGTTTTTGACATAAAAAATAATCTGCGATCACCTGTTGTCCAATGAATCAGCAAGCTTATAAAACCTAAACCTCCTTACATTCTAAAAACTGCTTAATCCTATCTGGATTCCTAGGTGTCTATCCTTCAATCATTGGCTGCAAGGTAGGAATCAATCCTGGTGGGGTGTCTGTCCTTGGCAAGGCAAATGCACGCACATACCAACACAGGGTTATTTCAGAAATTTCAATTAACTTTAAAAGCACGTTGTTGAGATGTGGGAAGAAAACAGGAAAATTTGGGTATAAACCCCACGGGTATACAATGTGCAAAGGTCACATGAGTACCGTTCAGGCACAGAATTCAAAACAAGGACAGTGAGTCTCTGTGGTGACAGTGCTTATCACTTCATCACCATGCCATCCACCTCCAAATATGGACAGCATGCTGTGCTTAATAGATTGTGAATATTTATGTATGATTTCATCAACTATAGTTGCTGTAGTAATTGTCATCCATCCATCCATTCGCTTATCCGAGCTCGGGTCACGGGGGCAGCAGCTTGAGCAGAGATGCCCAGACTTCCCTCTCCCCGGCCACTTCTTCTATCTCTTTCGGGAGAATCCCAAGGCATTCCCAGGCCAGCCGAGAAACATAGTCCCTCCAGCGTGTCCTGGGTCTTCCCTGGGGCCTCCTCCCGGTTAGACGTGCCCAGAACACCTCACGAGGGAGGCGTCCAGGAGGCATCCTGATCAGATGCCCGAGCCACCTCACCTGACTCCTCTCGATGCGGAGGAGCAGTGGCTCTACTCTGAACCCCTCCCGGATGACTGAGCTTCTCACCCTATCTTTAAGGGAAAGCCCAGACACCCTGCGGAGGAAACTTATTGTATTCGTGAACTCGTAGTAGTAATTGTAGCTTTTTAATTTGCATTCTCGTTGCATTTGCATGTTTGAACTGTGGAACCTGAAATTCAAAGAGGAACTTCGAAAAATGTGTTTGACCATCAATGTTCTCAGTCTGCACAAGTCAGTGGAGCAGTTCAAACACTTTGAACTTTTATCAGCGATCTATAGACAAAACCTGCAGTAATCCTGATTTTTAATTGTTTCTATCTAAACACTTTTTTATTTGCATAATATCCATAAGTGGCACGTCATACAATTGCCTTTTTTTTAATGCAAGGAGAAATAAATGTTCACTGCAAATACATATAACATCACACAGCAAAAAGAGAAAGAAAGAAAGAAAGAAAGAAAGAAAGAAAGAAAGAAAGAAAGAAAGAAAGAAAGAAAAATTATTGTTCTGTAGATTTTCCCTTAAAATAATTTTCTTCAAAGAGAATTTCAAACTGTAAAAAAAGTAGAAAAGAGGACACTATTTTATGTGCATGTAATACTATATTTTCCTCATGCTAAAAGTCTATTCCTGTAAGTTTTAATAACAGTCACATCAAACACACTTTGGTGCCCAGGAGGAAAACTTTGATTTCAAAAATGAAAGGTGGAAGTGCTGCTTAAACTAAGGTAAAGTTTTATAAGGCATAAAAGGAAAAGGACAAGGTTTGGACCAAGAAATCTGACACCCTGGTACACAAATCATCCACAGCTGTTCACATTTTTCAAACTTTTTCATCCCTTTGAATATCTGACAACCTTCAGTTATGTCGATGAATACTCCTAAAATAAATAAATAAAAATGATGGAGCAAAAAATGTGCTGTTCTAAAGAAATGATCTGCTCTGTGTAAACCTATGCTGTTATTTTTGTTAATAAAGACAACATATATTTTTTAAACAGAAAATGGCACCAAATAAGGTTCAGTTAATTTTACATACCCTAAGTGGATCTTAAAGAGGAATCACAGTAAGGAATTGAAACAATTAAACCAATCAGTTTAACCCAGAATCCAACCGCGTTCTGTTTCTCAACATCCAGGTCTTCAAGATTCTCAAAGGCATTGATAAAGTAGATCCAGAAGAATTCTTTCAGATGAATCACATAGTTGAGGACACCAGTGAAAATGAAGGTTAAGAGCATTTAACACGGATGCCAGGAAGCACATATTTATGCAAAGAGTTGTGGGATTCTGGAACAAAACACAGAGACATGTAGATGAAACAGAAACCTTGCCAACCTTTACGACGTGTCTGGATGAGATATTGGAGCAGCTTAGCTATTAGCTAAACAAACAGGCTTGATGGACTGAAAAGTCTCTTCTCATTTGTCAGATTTCCTATCTTCTTAATTACTGCTTAATTAGCACTTTTAAAGCTTTTCTTTCAGGTTTTCCCTAGTACCTTATATACTACCACTGTAAGCTGACGTGGGAGATACTTAATACTTCACTTACGAAACCAGTATTTAGGGCCAAATCGATGTATGCCATAATTTTGACCTCTAAAATATCAAACCTATCTTTTAATAACGAAATAAATGTGCTACTCAGCAGTCTCTAAGTCACTTGTAAAAGCCATTAAACCTTGCCCGCAGTTATGGAAAAAGTGGGCTTTTATGTGCTTTGTTCCAGCTAGGAGCGCCAAAATGGATCATGCTTCCACATTCACTCTGAGCAGCATACAATGACAACAGCCTTGCTGCAAAAACAGGGCGAGAACAAGCAACTCTCCACAGTCAGATATTAGTAAAGATATCTGCTTCTTCAGGTTCCTGACAGTTGTGCCCAAGCATCAATAGGAAAATCTGGCTGGATCAAACAAGAACTTACTTATCATTGCCTTCTATAACATGGGGAGGAGGATTCATTGGATAAACTACAATAAGTCTGGATGTGCGCTGATCTTAATGTGATTCGCTGCCTCTGCTGTTCTAACAGGCAGCCATCTTCATAACTGCTCTGTCCTGGCTGCATATGTTTGGATTCAAGTTGGAAGTGTTTGGAGAACTGTACTCCATTCCTGCTCTGCTAGCAATGACACCCTAGTCAGTACTGAAGGGCAGAATAACTGATGTTTTATTCAGTTTTGTATGTAGCCATATACAGTATGTAGTCCTATTTTTGTGAAATATATGTTGTATTGGGCTATGGTTAGGGAATTTTTTTAACTGATAAACATAATAAATAAGATTTCCAATATTCAAGTTTCATCCTTGTAACATTGGCAAAAAGTTTTGAGACACTATTGGAAGAGGAGGCATATTCTGGAAGCCAAAAAAGATCCGTACCGAAAAGACAGCCACACAGTACCAAAATGTGAGTCAAAATATCAGGTGCACACTAAAAAAACTGGAAACTCAAAGAAAATAATTAGTTTTGAAAAACAAGAAGGGTGTTTTGAATCTGTCAGGTCAGATGAGAAAGAAATCCCTAGGGTGACCTTTTAACCTGTCACTTCGTTTCGTATAGGTCACGACCTGACAACATGGGATGCTACCCTAATGACAAGAGCACAATTTAACAAAAGGGCATCCAAACCTGCCCCAAAAATCTTACCAACAAAAGTACACAAAATCAGTGACTAGAAAAAAGTACAAAAACAAATATCCAATCTCCTAAAACACTGGCGAAAAAGCACATTAAAACTGTACAAAAGTCGAATTGTAATGCCAAGTAACCTATAAAAAATGTCAAACTAAAATATATAGTACATGTGTTATGGTATTGTATGTATTAATGTGAATTTTTATATTTTATTAGATTTTTTTTAAGTTTTTGTACTTTCTGCAATGTTTGCAATTTTGTCCTGCCATTCTCTAGGCTTTGTGGGTGAAGCCACAGGAGGTGGGGCCACCATGCTGCTGGGTCCTCAGTCTGGCTTTGTATTGAGCCAAAGGAGATAGATTTAGCACAGAACTTTGAGCTTGTATTTGAAGTTAAGCAACTGTTGTTATTTCTTGATATTTATGGTTTCTTGGATTTATTTTTTGTGCTTCTGGTTATTGGATTTTGCTTGCGAATTGTGTATTGGGATTTGTACATCTTGGATTGTAACTCCTTTTTGCCTTTTTTGAATATTTGTATTATATTTTCTATTTTCTAAATAAAGATTCTTGATTTATAAGGATACTTTGAGATGTCTTTACAAGCCAGAGGTTAACACTTCTCTCCCTTATGAGGTATTTTTAAGTTCTATTTTGGGACTTTCTTCACATTTGTAACTTTTAAAGCCAGCTTCCTATTCCTGGGGCCTGCTCAGGCCAGCAGGTAGCAGTTGAGACTTGCATTATGGTCATTGTGGAGGCCCCAGTCCCCTTACATGTTTGTGTCTCCAACTAATAACAGCATTGGCAAGGTAAAAGGTAAACCAGTTACCCTTTTTGATTTATATGATTAATTCTATGTTCATATCCAAGTCCAGTTTTTAAATACTAAAGCTATGAATTTCATATTTTGAAACCTAAGGCTGGATTTATACTTCACGCGACGCTACGCATGATGCAGCATCAGCTCATCGCAAGCACACACATACATGACTGCATCATTTTAGTGTAACCAAATCTGCATATCTTTGGAAGGAAACCGGAGCTCACTGTGGAAACTCAGCAGGAAAACATGTAAACTCCAGGCAGGGAATATCAGCGATGTGACTCCCTGCAAGACAGCAGCGCTAACACTTCGACACCGTGTCACCCCCATGTGTGTAATTATTAACAGTATTCATTATTTTAACAAAATTACAGATTTATCTGTAAAATGTAACATACATACTTTAATGCATTTCATCATGAAAGTGATATCAAGTATAAATCTAAGGATTCTAAAGGTGTAGAGAGTTGGAATATCATACATTTAATGTGCTCAGTGTGGCGATCTATTGCTGTTTGCCACTGCTGTCAGTACTGGAGGAAGTCCTAGAAAAAAAGACGGCACAGAAGACGGTATGTGAGACTTTTAAAATGTATCGTATCATTACGATTGGGAATATGCAACGCTTGAATATAAAAGCACCACGAATGCATCTGTATGTTTGCATTTTGCTTCACCACTTCGAACCATTCATCAAACATCAAAGTGCGCACACCGATCTCGTAGGATCCAAAAGTGGCTTTCTGTCACATGTAGATAGTAACCAGAAACACTGACGTCACATTCCAACTTTTAGCACACTGCGCCCCCCGACTTTTTGCTGGTACCGCAACTCTCGAACGCATCACGTTAATTTCTGAGGACCTGCTTAGAGGGCACATCAAATGAACGCTGGAAACGCGTGGCAGCCATGATGCAGGCGTGTACGCGTTCTGAGCATGAAGTATAAATGAGCCCTTACATTTCTGTTGTTATAAGTGAGACAGTACATTTAGAGAATGCGTGTGTCAAAATTGTATTTCTGTTTTGCATAAAGTATTATTTTCCCAAATGTAAGTAGGAAACTGCCTGAAATTAAGTTCTTCTTCTGTAGCATATAATGGAGTGTTGGGCTGGCATATACAATGAGAACAGTCTGCATAGAATGTTCAAGCATCTGGAAATAGGACAGGTGGATGTGGCCCCATTATTTCAGGAGAAAGTCGGTCAACTCTTCATTTGTTGAAGGAGATGTAAAACACTTTAACATACCGTATATACTCACGTATAAGTCAGGTCTTGAAACCCCAAAAATCGATCATAAAATCAGACCTGACTTATACGCCCGTTCAAAAATGCGACACATTTTTTTTTTTTTACATCTTCTTACCTCCTCCAATCTCACATCAGTTTCTCAGACACATCGAATTTTGTTGCAGCAGCGCAGTTACCAATTTCTTTCGCTACTTCAATGACGTTTAATTTAAAACCAGCTTCATAATTTCTTCTGCTCGAATGCTTCATCGTAGATAAGGGATGCTCTTATGATAAAGGTGTATGAGATACAAAAAACACAAATCAGTGCAAACGTTGCTTCGGAATAGTTTGGGTATTACCGTGTGATCACTTAGGCACAATACATAGAAAGAAAAGGCTGTGTGCTACGTGGTTACTCTCTCAGGTGTGCGTTAGCATATCATAATCTCTTGGACCAATAGTGTGAGATTTCCGCATTCGACTTATACGACCGACATTATAAAATACCAGAAATTATACGGTAAAATCAAGTCCCAACTTACACGTGGGAGAACGTATACGCAAGTATATATGGTATCTTGTTTGCACAAATATCATTCTCTTCATACTGCTCTGAGACTGCAGAGCCTTCATGGTAATAGCCATTGTCATTCTGAAAGACAAACTGCTGTGCAATGTAGGACGAAACTGATCATGTAAAATCATTAAGCATTTTTAGCACCATGCTAAGGTAATACATCCCTACAATACACCGTACGGGATGGTCAGAACATTTTTACTTTTGTAACTTAACATTCAGGCCTATAGATTTCTATATTATGTGTTACAGAAAGGCCATGGTGAAGAAAAATGAATGTGGCTGTAATCATATGCTTCTCCTTTGCATTAATCTTAATCATCGACATGTACCGCAGAGTGCAATGAAGACTTTGTGTCCTGCCACTTCACTAGATTTCCTGCTTTATGCCTGGTCACTGTCTGTATGCATGCAGTGTTTTCTCCAGGTTCACTGATTTTTCACACTCTAAAAATGCAAAGGTTAGATTAACTGTGTCACAAACTCCTCAAAGAGCCATAGCAAGGTTTGGGGCAGCCACCCGTATATTTGGTTTCCTGGGTGCAAATTGTTGTAAGTGATAGCACTGTTGTGCACAAAACTGAGTCCAAAACAGAACTGAGGGAATAGGGAAAAGGTGGAGGCTTTTAAAGGGGAAGATAGGAAGTGAAGTCAAAGGGGTCGGGCTCATAAGGGTCTTCAACCATAGGCTCGAGCCTGGATGTGACATCACAGGGGCCGGAGCCGGCAAGGTCTTCTTCCATAGGCTCGGACCCGGAGGTGACGTCAAGAGGTTCCAGGTGGAATCTCTCGTGAATGGTCTGCAGGAAAGGGAGAAAAAGAGTCAGTGCACTCTGTCACATCCCGGTGTAATTCGGAATTGTCCTTACTCAAGCCCTTTAGCTGCCTCCCATGCGCACGTGTGTGACAACTGGTAACTCCAAATCGATGCTGTGCTTGTAATGGATTGGCACCCTTCTTCAGGTTTGTTTTCACATCCTTTTAATGGAATAATTAGATCAGTAAAAGAGAGACACTGATACAAATGATTGATTTAACAATGGATAGGCTAAAAATCATCTAACATTCCACGTAACCTTCTAAGACACTTTTTGGAGCAAATCTCTTAATTGTTTACGTCTCATTACCATTAATACTTGAACAGTTATTATATTTGTATTCATGACTATATATTGAGGGTGCTTAAGCAGGAAGATGCAGGAAGGGACAGGTATGTGTACAAAGCAGGCAAATTTGCTAAGTCAGAGCACACATACGCACCAGGTGGCTGATAAAATCTTTACACAGAGTTCAACAGAAGCCACAATTCCTCAATGACAGTTATACACCAAAACGGAAATGAACAGTTTTATGGGAACGTAAGTGGTTCAGGTGCAAGTCATGCGCTCCCAAACAACATGAAACATTAGGAATTAAAAATATCTTAAAATATATGTTAATGCGATGAAGGATAGGTTACCTATGTAGGGCTGGCTTCTTCCTCCCTATCAATGCTGCGGAGTTAAGTGTTCAAAATGCTTGACACAGAATTAGAATAAATGAGTTTTGGAAAATTAGAAAATGTTGATCAAAAGTGATTGATTAAAAGATGGGTTACGCTTAATATACAGTATTCAGCTTACTACTATATTAAAATTAACTATAAAAAGGAACGAGAACTCAAAATCCCAAAGTGTCAATATTTGGTGGCTTTAATATAAGGTGTTAATATAATTATTTATCAATATCTTTACTCATATAATACAATATGATAATTTAGTTTCAACCTTGACACACAGATTTAGTTGAGCTATTTGAAATGTTATCCAAAATACCCAATGTTGCTTAGATATATTTTTATAATGGGTTAAGCTAGGAAAGCAAATATTTGTGTTTTTTTTTGGACATGTCAATGCTGTCCTACACCACCTCTCCGATTACCGTCCACTTCTCTGTCTCATACAACTGCTCTTTGGAATATTAGCACACACGTCATCATTTTAAGATGTTTATTGCTCCCTTTCTTCCAAAAAGTAATGTTGTTCTGGGGTAACAGCTTCCTCCTGTCTTTATATCTTTGTGTCATGCTTCCTAATTGCAAGGCTCTTTAGCTATGAAGAGAGACATATAATTGTAGTTTGGACAGTACTTTCCTCATTGGGATATTTGGAATCACATCAAGGTTTCCTTAAAGAAGTTAATTTTTTGTTTTTTTTGGGGTGCACATGTAAAGCGATTCTTACTGTTGCTGACCTGAGAATATGCCACGGTTGCCCATGTTACAAAATTCACTCCTCACCACTTTATGAACCACAGTTTTGGTTTTGTGTCCTCGACTCCATTATAGCCCCATTTCTCGAAGGAATTTTTGAAAAGTCTTAAAGTTTAGATTTTAAGTTGTATCTACAATAATATGCATGGGGCAAGGAATTTAATTTGGTTTAGCTTTATTGCACACGAAAAATGTCAATGAGATTGACTCAGCTGTTTTGGAATAATGCACAGTTTTTGGGTTGCCAACCCACTGAAATGCCATATAGCCTATATTTTAAGGTGAACCAATGGCAATTTCCTTGAAAATCTTCATGAAAATTGGTTCAGCCATTTTTGCGTAATAGATGAACAAACAGACAGAAAAGCAAACAAAGAAGATGCGATCTGAGGGCCTTCAAAGATGGCAAGCATAAAATCTGACAGGAGGTGAGAAAGGTGCCTCAAAAATAATGACAGGGTCTGAGAGGCAGGCTTCATGGGAAAATGCTTGAGAAAGAGAGTGCCGGTTAAAAGACGTTCACACAATTAAGGAGGAAAGGCGCTGAAAGTACATGAATGGCAAAAAATAGCAGTTTTTTAAAAATGAATCTGTTATTTGTCTTGAACAGGTGCTGTGGCAAGTTAGTAATAAACAAGATGTACCAAATATCTAATAAATTATTTGTGGAAAGCATGTTTTGTGCACACATATTGAGAAGAGAAATTTATCTTTCACTCAAGTGGTATTTAAGTTTAGGAGTGACAACACTTAGGAAAAGTCATCTTGTGATGAGAAGGCTGATCCCGGCTGAAGATTCACTATTTCAGTTTAGCACACCCTGACTAGAGCTGCTGATTAGCTGTACAGACTGCATCTCTTTTGTTAGTCATTAGCACTAAAACATAAGTAACATGAGAGTTATAATTTGTTACTAACCCTCACCTATTCTGTTTCTCTTCTCAGTACTCAAATGTGGCACTTGGTGCCACGGCCCACCTGCCAAGTTGTTTTCCCTGCCTAAGGTAAAGTCATCCCTGATGGAGGATCGCAGGAATCATGGGGTCGAGGGGTCCTTTCATCGGATTGGCTGGCCCAGTACTGACTAAGCTGTGGAATGGCCAAATGGGGGAGGCAGCTTGATGGCCGAGGTCTCCAGGACTCTAAACAAATCCATATCATATTATGTGATATCATCTACTGTTAAATTCTGCTCCGTACTTGTAAAATTTTTATTTTTGATATTGTATTGAGGATTACTTGTGTTCTGTTCTGTGTATTGTATTGACCCCCTTCTTTTTGACACCCACTGCACGCCCAACCTACCTGGAAAGGGGTCTCTTTTTGAACTGCCTTTCCGAGGTTTCTTCTATTTGTTTTTCCCTACAAGGGTTTTTTTGGGAGTTTTTCCTTGTCCTCTTATCAAGGCTGGGGGTTCTGTCAAGAGGCAGGGCTTGTTAAAGCCCATTGCGGCACTTCTTGTGTGATTTTGGGCTACACACAAATAAATTGTATTTTATTGTATTGCATTGTAAGGCCCGAGCCAAATGTCATCAGCAGTGGACCACTACAGTTGAAAGGAATTTGTGTCATAAATAAAAGCAGTTAATATTAAAATAAAACGGGGTACTTTGGATACAAAGTAGTTTTAATTACAGTAATTCTTGAGTATAATTGTTTCTCAAGTAGCATACAGTATAAACCTGCATCTACTCTTGTATAATTATTAAAGTAGAGCTCTTATCAATGGTAAAATGTGAATATGCACTCACATCTCAACAGTGAGAGAAACATGCAATTTTAGAAAATAAGAGAAATTGCTTTTGCCGAGTAATAACTGTAACAAAACAGTAAGCTGTCTTGGGTATCAAATAAAACACCACACTATCCTTAACAGCAAAGGTAAATAGACCCGGCATTCAGTTAAGTGTATCAGAAGAATGGGAGGATGGATGCTTCTGTATGAAGCTGCAGGACATGAGTCATTTGGTATTGAATGAACAGCATGTTGGGTGGCCCAGTCAACAAGGGGATTACAGGCAGGAAAGGGTGACACAAAGCAAGAGTAGGTCAAGTGAAGTCAAATTAGGTAGACAGATAGATTATACCTTATTTGTCTCCAAGGGAAATTAAAACAATACATATTATAGCAAACCACAACTTCCTAAACACAAGAAATTCTAACTTGGGCAAAACAGAGATGCTGCCGTCTGATGACAGACTTTTAAGTAGGACGAAAATGTAGTCAGATCTTCCCAGTTGTGCCACAAATTTACATCTGAAGTCTTTAACATTTGGAAAGGGCCGATTCATCTGCATAGCAATGTTGTGGTAACTGCTGCTCAAAATAATGGCACACAGGAAAACCAAGATAGCGTTAGAAAAAGTCAAGTCAAGTCAAGTTGGGGAGTATGCACTGGCACAGTGCGTTGCCGCACCCACCACACGATGAAACAACTTGGGATCCTGGTTGGCAACCCCGCCAGGCAGATATGCGGTCCAGTCCCACCCTCCGGAAATGACCCTCTATCTGCCGCAGCCAGATGTTACGTGGGTGACCCCTTGGCCTGGTCCAGCCGCTCGGGTCCCCAACAATGAGGGTCTTACGAGCCAGATCACCCTCGGAGAAACATGCCACCTGGCCGTAGTGCCATAACTGACGATCCCTCACAATGCAGGTCATGTGACTCATTCAAGACTCCATGAGCAACACAAAGTCAAACCAGCGGGACCCAAAGATTTTCCGGAGAGACACAGTACCAAAGGAGTCCAGTCTTCATCTCAGGTCACTGGATAGTGTCCATGTCTCGCAACCATATAGCAAGACAGGAAGCACCAGGACTCTACAGACTGTAAAAAGACATTGGAAAAAGACGCAAAAAAATAATTAACAATCAGAAAATGACCTCTAAGCTAAAAAATTCTGCCATAAACATATTCTGCAACTGAAAAGACTATATTTGAATATAATTTATTGATAACAGATCTCAGGAAAACATGTATAATAAATACAGATCATATCATTGTGTGTTCTGTCTCAGCAAGAGACAGTGGAAAAGGTTTTAATTTAAAGGGTCAGGAAATGAAACGTGGTTGAAAAAAAGCAGGGGTCGTCAAGCCAGAAACGTAAGACAAGAATCAGAAGCCATTGAACAAAGAGCAAGTCAGAATATCAAAATAAGAAAGACACAGAAAATCACATGCAAAGTATTTTTTATCCAAAACACGGAGTGAGTCGGAACTTATAGGTCGTGTTGATGACTGCACATGTCATGCACTACCACAGAATTCTGGGAGTGTTGTCCAAGTAACAGCTGATGCTTCTACCACAAAATAGTTGCACCTATAAGCAAGTAAAAATGGAGTGCAGGAAGTTGATAAAAATTATAACATTTCAAAGAAAAGTAGACAGAGAAAAACAAATATCAAAGTCACATTCTCTAGGTATAAAAACCACAGTTTTGCTACATAGATCATAGAAAAATGCAAAGAGAAAGGCATGTGCAATTAATAAAGTATACCAATCATAAGACTAAGATATTGAATTTTAGATCTTTTTGCTGGGCTGCTGCATGCCGAACACCTTGTAACGGCCGACTCCTTACCCAGATGGCAGCCACACTACCAGGACCTGTGGCCTGGATGAATTACTGAGAAACTTACCTACAGTATACCAAGCCGTACCTCTGACAATTAATATTTTCCCTCTTCGCCAATCAATGGTTTAAAGACTAGTAAACAAAGGCTGATATGTAAAAAAGTGTAGAAATATATTAAATGAAGCACATTAGACAAAAGCGATAATACAAATGCCGGACGTAAAATATATCTATTTATATATATACTAGTCATTTAGCCCGTTACAATAACGGGCGCTAGAACAGTAGTGCATAAACACTACTGTTTATAGTAGTGACTTTGACCTCATTCTTTTTGTTGGTAGTATTTTTCTTTCTTTCAGCCTTTCTTTTGTTGATGTTTACTTGCTGAGCTGACCGTTCTTCGTGGGCTGCCGCCGTGTATTGTGTGTCTTTAATTTTCTGTGACAGTAATACTGTCTTGTACGGCTCTATTCAATAAGGGCGCGTACAAAAAGGCGAGCTTCAAAAGGGCGACCTCAATTGAGCGCGGTGAATAAAGGCGTTCGTAGATAATTTAGTTCAAATGGCTCTGGAATATGTGAAGAGCAACAAAGGTGCAGATCTTTATTTACGCGCGCCTAATTGAGGTCGCCCTTTTGAGGCTCGCCTTTTTGTGCGCGCCCTTATTGAAGGATACCGTCTTGTACGTCCGCTGGCTTGTACGTCCATAATATACCTTTAATTTTCTCTGGCGGTTATACAGGCGTGCGCGTCGGTAATATGCCTTTAATCTCCTCTGACAGTAATACTGGCTTGTATGTGACTGTAATATACGCCACTGTATTGTGTACCTTTAATTTCTTCTTGCAGTAATACTGGTTTGTATTTCCATAAAACGCCTCTAACTTTCTCTGACAGTAATATCGCGCATCGCACCGTGCCCCACGCATGCGCACTTCACCAGAAGACACCCACACACAGACACCTGGACGTACACAGGGATTTTATATATATAGATATATACAGTATATACCTTCACCAAACCCGCAAAGTGAAAACATTACATATATAATAGCAAAAAACCTCCCTTGCCCCTGCAAACATACAATCTAACAAACACAAAACACAATAATACTGAATAATTTGAATGTCAATGGCGTGAAATTGAGTCCGGTTAAATCACTGTCCAGAATACGGATGACTGATCAAAAGTAGACGTGTTTGAATCTCCCGGGAAAAAAACAGAACAACCTCACCGTGCTTCCTCGGAGAAAAAGCAGATAATAAAGTCCAACCCTGGGGTTTCTGCCGATGATTGGGTTGTTGTGATTCCGGCGGAATGAGAAGCAAAACTGGATCAAGTCGCGATGTAAATAGTGGCAGAAAATGATGAGCGGTTATTGGTAAATGAAATCTCCGTCTTTCTCCTTCCACTTCTTCTTTCCCTCCTGATGGTTTAAATAATGATGAGCTGGATGTAATTGATAAAATCCTGGTCCTGAAGTGTGCAGGGGGTCCCTGCCTCCCCGCAACACCCTTCCCTGTATCTTCTTACATTTAAACAGATTAAATTAGTTTAAATGGGGTGCTCAGACGAGACGCGACTGGGTGCAAACACAATAAACACCAATACCTATGTGGCCCCGCTACAACCTACTACTTGATTTTGTGACCAGGCTATTTTTTAGGCAGTTGAGGCCAAAATGTCTGTTCAGGCCAGAATGCAGTACTGGTCTGATTCTGGTTTAAGAGCCCCGCAGATCATAACACCCTCCAGGGTCACAGAGGACAACACTGGATAGGAGCAAAGGGACAGAGTCACCCACTTAAGTGGTGAGGAAGCAACAAGCCCTCCTGGAGATGTATCACCCTTAAGAGAAATGCCAGAGAACATCAGTAACTAAAAGCCAGATGACCCCAGAAGTAATTCTGGGAAAGAGTCTAAAAATGGCTTACGCTTGGAGTTGGAAGATGTGTTGAGGAAAAGCCATGAATGGTAAGAGAAAGAGAAGACAAGTTAAAGATGAATCGAGACAATAGACCATAGGAGTCTTCAGGCTTTTTTGTTTTCTGTTCTGTTCCTTTTTAAATGTATGTTATCCCTTGGTGTTGTGCCTCACTTGTTCTTAATAATTTAATACATATTCTATGTTTATATATTTTGGCCTCTTCAGTATTAATCTGGATATCGGGGTCTGTGCCAAGTAACCCCCTTCCCTCCCTGTAACAACATATAATTCTGCTCTGTACCTCATCTGTTATTCCCCTCTTATCATAAACAATGGCAATCGACAAGATAAACAAATGTGCAAGTCAGCGCCCTCACACACAATGAATGTGATCCTAATATGTCACCAAATTACCCAACGACTCTTTTGATAGGAGAAGGCAAGTTGACCCAGGTGTCCAGTCCACATTTAATCCTTTAGCCTCCAAATTCATCAGATCACATGAAGCATAAACAATAGGAGCTGAGGCATAAAGTGCTTGCACACATGTATTTTAGTGTTTTACCCCAGAGGTGGCTGAAAAATCAGCAGATGTTTAACATCGCTGACTGTCTGTGCAAAATGTATTCCATAAGGTGCTTCAATCCTGGATATGCCCATAAATGTTGTACATTTCAATTAATTAATTAGGCGGTTAGGTATTGAGTTGGACTGAAATGAATGCTTCCATATTTCTTTTTCAGTATAACTCTTTTTAATTTAGGTCTACCTGTTCATTAGCCATATTTAGTGGGGTGAATGTGAATGAAGAAAAGAAAAGAAAATTTGGCCACTACTCCTTTAAATCTGCTGTTACTTTTTCCTATAATAATGTATTGATAAAAAAAAAAAAGAGTAAGAACACATTAAATGCATACACTGTCGTAGCTGGCCCATCTCCTCTTGACTGTGCCTACATTATAAGACATTATGAAAAAAGAGATTGTCATTTTGTTTGAAGCAGGTTTAGTTTAATGCAGTATTGTGTGTGAAAATGTAAAAGAAAAATGGTTTTGCATCAGTGGTGACACAGCTTGTGTGGTCACAGTGGCTGCTTGCATTTTGCTTTCATTAATCTGGCAACACTTATTGTCAGTTATTGATTGAGTGCTTCATTGTTCTAAGATTTGTATTGATTGTTCCAAAATATTTTTATATGCAGTTCGCTTGCTTTCTTCTCTTTTTTTTTTTTACCTCCTTTTGAAAAAGTTTCTAGATTATCGCAATGGGAATATTTTTTTCTCTACTGCTTTATGAGACTAGACTGTTATTTTGTTAACAGTGCTGATTTTCATATGATAATGATGCCAGTGCTACTACTATTAATTATTATTATTATTATTATTACTATTATTATTAATTCTTCTGCTGCAGCAGCCTTCTTAATATTAAAAACATATAGCATTCCTACCACATAATTTTTATGAATGTCAGAAATGCAGTAATAAAAGAAGATATAGAAAATATTCTATGATTATTATATTCTTATAGGCCAGGATAAAAGATACATTAAAAAAGTGAATACAATACAATACAATACAGTTTATTTTTGTATAGCCCAAAATCACACAGGAAGTGCCGCAATGGGCTTTAACAGGCCCTGCCTCTTGACAGCCCCCCAGCCTTGACTCTCTAAGAAGACGAGGAAAAACTCCCAAAAAAACCTTGTAGGGAAAAAATGGAAGAAACCTCGAGAAAGGCAGTTCAGAGAGAGACCCCTTTCCAGGTAGGTTGGGCATGCAGTGGGTGTCAAAAGAAGGGGGTCAATACAATACAATGCAGTTAACAGAACAGAACAATTCCTCAATATACTAAAAAATAAAAAATATAAATTTTAGAATTACATAGCGGAATTTAACAGTAGATGATATATCCCATAATAAGATTTGGATTTGTGTAGAGTCCTGGAGACCTCATCCTTCAAGCTGCCTCCCCCATTTGGCCATTCCACGGCTGAAATAGTGCTGGGCAGCCAATCCGATGAAAGGACCCTTCTTTCCCACGATTCCTGCGATCCTCCATCTGGGATGACTTTACCTTAGGCAGGCAAAACAACTTGGCAGGTGGGCCGTGGCACCAAGTGCCACATTTGAGTACCGAGAAGAAAAACAGAATAAGTGAGGGTTATTATACAATTATAACTGTCATGTTACTTATGTTTAAGTGCTAATGACTAACAACAGAGATGCAGTCTGTACAGTTGATCAGCAGCTCTAGTCAGGATATGCTAAACTGAAGTAGTGAGTCTTCAGCCGGGATTTAAAAGCTGAGACCGAAGGGGCATCTCTTATAGTAGCAGGCAGACCATTCCACAGTTTAGGGGCCCTGTAACTAAAAGCTCAACCTCCCACTGTTATTTTATTAATCCTTGGAATCATAAGCAGACCGACATCTTGAGATCTTAATGTGCGCTCAGGTTTGTAAGTCATGATAAGTACAGACAAGTAAGCCGGACCTCGACCATTTAATGCTTTATATGTTAAAAGAAGGATTTTGAAATCTGCCCTAAACTTAACCGGGAGCCAGTGTAAGGATTTAAGAACTGGAGTGATGTGTTCGTATTATCTTGTTCTTGTAATAATTCTCGCAGCCGCATTTTGGATTAACTGGAGGCTGTATAAAGAACAGTTTGAACATCCAGTGAACACCGCATTGCAGTAGTCAATCCTACTAGAGATAAATGCATGAATTAATGAATGGACTGCTAAGGTAAAGGGTCCAAAAAGATCACCCATTTCTAACTTACTTATCAAATCCACACCAATGAGCCCACGGTAGCATTGCCTGGAGACACAAGTGGATGGGAAGCCAGCCCACCACGAGGCACAGTCAAGAAGCTACTGTACTGGGAGGATAACTGCCTTGCCCAGTGGTAAAATACTGTATGTTGGCACCAGGAGAACATGCAGACTCTTCAGTGCAAGGGGCACTGATTTGAACCCAGGACCTGTGAGGCAGGACTAGCTGACTGAGGGGAACAATAAACCTAAAACATGGGTGCATTATGGGAAGTGAACAGCGGATAGGATGCCAGCCCACCACAGGGTACAATCAAAGAGCTGGTTTAGAAGGAGGATAATTTCATTACTCAGTAGTAAAAGACACAAGGAGAACATGCAAATACCTCACTTCTGGAGCACGGATTTGAACCCAGGAGCTGTAAGGCCCAATCCGACTGAGGTGAAAAATAAACCAGTAATGTTAAGAAAGGCTGTAGCTATTTGACTGATTAGGCAGGTACATAGATTTCCCCTTATCAAGGACAGGTGCCTGCATATAAGAATATTTTTAAAAAGAGAGAAAATGAGAGTACTGTAAAGAGGAACAGAAATGGAGAAACATTACCGACAAATTAATCCCAACCTTTAGGGAAAAGAAAAAAAAACATTTACCCTTTGGATGGCTGCCAGACATCGTCATCTTCGAGTTTACATCTGTTTACTCTCTGCGTTTTTTTCTTCTTCTAAGCAGATGCATGCTGACCCTTGGTGTCCCTCTCCAGCCCTGCAGAAAAAGAATGTTTCCCCTTTTCTCTGAAGGATTAATATTTCCCTTTTTGCTTTCCTCATTATTTTTTTCAGCCTCAGATGTTTTAACAACTACGTTGACAAGGTTCAGGGACCTAATTTAGAAATATGATTTGAATTAAACACAACTGGCTGTCAGGCTCCCTAAGGATTTGCTGAATGATAAAAATATACTATAGTCCATGTACAGTATTACTAGTGCTTAATGCTATTGTACATGTGAATAGCTTTTACTTGTTTTAATATAAAACATACGACAAGTATTGCTATTGTTATTCTTAGAAGTAACTAGAAAAGCACAAAGTAAATTAGCCAACCATCATTTACTAAATTCCTACACTTTTTTAAATAGGATGTTTTTAAGCTCCGTATTAAAGTCTGTCTTGAATGTAAATGCAGCGTTGTAAAAGGCTCTTCTTCTTTTTTAATTCTAACACTAAACTTCATAAATCAATCAAATTGCAGGTTACATAATGAAAGGTGTTCCTGGTAAGTGCATGTTGTTCTAAACCTGGAATTATCATTGGATAAAATTTGAAATAGTGTGTGTCTGTATATTTTGAAATACTATGCAGAATATCACAATGACTTGATTAAAACCACAGTGCAGTGTAGAATGGGTAATACAACAATGGAAAATGAAAAGTGCCAGGCATTGAGCTTAATTATGTTTGATTTCCATATATAATAGCGATGTAACAGGACATTATCAGACTGTTCTTGTTCCAGTTCATAGTTACAGTTGTCCAGTGTCTGTTCCGGCAGCAGGGCATGCTGGGATGGAACCAAGGCTGGTCAGACTGTCTGTTTAACGCAGAGCCCGTTCATGAGCACAGGAGTGTGGTCAATTTAGCAAACCCAATCTGCATCTCTTTGGGATGTTACAAAACAAAGTACCCAGAGAAAAAGCCATACCGATGAGGACAAAATGTACTGTATACTCCACAAAGGCAGCGGCCAGTCACAGGATGGCAGATATGTGAGGAAACAACATTAACCTCTACACTGCCCTGCTGCACCAAAATAAAAATAGGTATGTTAAATTCTTTATTTACTATATACACTCATACATTCATACATAGAATACATCCATCTATCAATTCATTTTCTTAACCCACTTATGGAGGGAGGGTCACAGGGAAAGCAACCCCTGGACAGGGAGCTAGTCCACTGAAGAACGAACACACTCAAACACACATATGCATACACACTCACACACACAAATCAGAGCAAATTTAGCAATGGCAAACCACCTAACCTGCATGTGTTTGGACAGTGGGAGGAAACGGAGCTCCTGGAGGAAACCCCCATAGACACAGGGAAGGGGATGCAGACTCCACACAGGCAGCACCCAGGATATTGTAAGTCAGCAGCAGCACTACCACTGTGCCTCCCTAGAAATACATTTTCATACCTACAGTATATATATTGTAAAGGGGTGAGTGATGAAGCAAACCAAAAGCCAAATAGCTTGTGGTGCCAACCGGTCAAAACCTGTAAACAAAACATATGCTTGTTGGTGCTCTTTGATTGGGACAATTCCCTTGAATTGGTGCTCTTTCAGGGACGCAATTCTCTCTCTCTTTGGTGTCCACTACAACAGTCAGGTCGGAAATGAGACATCGCCTTCTGGGAGCGTCTCCCTTTTATACTAAGGAAGGACAGGGGCTTCCTTGGCTTTGTTGCTATCAAGGGGTGGTTCCTTGAGGCTTTGAAGGACAAAGGAGACAAGACTTTTAGTGACAGCACTCCCGCTTGTCATTGGGTGATACCATATACCTTAGGTGACCCTGGAAGGTGACCCTCTGGCGTGCATGTGTGACAATATATACATAAATACATACAGTATACCGTGTGCATATAAAGTGTAAATACCATCTCCTCACCTGGGATTTGCTGGGTGCACAATGCGGACCACTAAAGGGTTATTCATAGCTCAGAGTTCTTTCTGTTTGCTATTCAAGTTCACATTTATTGCCAAGTATACATAGCACAATAATATTCTTCCTAGCATGTCTCCCACACACTAGTGCCAGTAATAAAATACCAACATCAGACAATGAATACACTATACATTATATACAAGATCAAACAAGATGCAGTGCATCCAGAAAGTATTCACAGCGCATCACTTTTTCCACCTTTTATTATGTTACAGCCCTATTCCAAAATGGATTAAATTCATTTTTTTCCTCAGAATTCTGCACACAACACCCCGTAATGACAACGTGAAAAAAGTTTACTTGAGGTTTTTGCAAATTTATTAAAAATAAAAAAACTGATAGATAGATAGATAGATAGATAGATAGATAGATAGATAGATAGATAGATAGATAGATAGATAGATAGATAGATAGATAGATAGATTAGAGATACTTTATTAATCCCATGGGGAAATTCACATACTCCAGCAGCAGCATACTGATAAAGAAACAATATTAAATTAAAGAGTGATAACAATGCAGGTATAACAGACAATAACTTTGTATAATGTTTAATTTTTACTCCCACCGGTTGGAATTGAAGAGTCGCATAGTGTGGGGAAGGATGGCGACAGCAGTCTGTCGCTGAAGCTGCTCCTCTGTCTGGAGATGATCCTGTTCAGTGGATGCAGTGGATTCACCATGATTGACAGGAGTCTGCTCAGCGCCCGTCGCTCTGCCACGGATGTCAAACTGTCCAGCTCCGTGCCTACAATAAAGCCTGCCTTCCTCACCAGTTTGTCCAGGTGTCCTTCTTCTTTATGCTGCCTCCCCAGCACACCATCACGTAGAAGAGGGCACTCTCCACAACCGTCTGATAGAACATCTGCAGCATCTTACTGCAGATGTTGAAGGACGCCAGCCTTCTAAGAGAAGTAATATAACACACACATCAGGTATGATCCTGCATTTGTCAGCAGAAGCGGCTCTTGAATAGACTTATGACTTAAAAACTAAAAACAGTGTGGTGGCATGAGTGCTAATAGTGCCATACTATTTGCCAGAAAGAAAAAGGAAGAAAATCAGGATGGCTGAGGTTATTAAAGAAGTACAGGTATTTCACTCAGAATAAGGTCCAGATTATGGAAGTAAAAGAGGAGTCAAAAGT
Source organism: Erpetoichthys calabaricus (assembly GCF_900747795.2). Classification (NCBI taxonomy): domain Eukaryota; kingdom Metazoa; phylum Chordata; class Cladistia; order Polypteriformes; family Polypteridae; genus Erpetoichthys; species Erpetoichthys calabaricus. The sequence goes on along the minus strand of NC_041409.2, from coordinate 24,318,120 downwards.
TTTGCACCTTCCAGTTGCTCTGCTCCTGGACAATTTAACAGGATTTAAGTAGCATAATATGGCAGTTCACCAGTCTCAGGTGTTCTAGAAGGTAATCAAAGTGTCCTGCTAGACTCCCCTGCACTGAAATGAACATGGCCAGCATTCTTGGTATTAAAGACATTATACACGGTCTTTAGTCTTGGTTTGCTGAATGCCTCCTAGTAGTCATTATATTCTAATGCATATAGACATGTACTTGTATTGTAGTGGCAAATTAATTAATTATGTTGCTGAGAGAATGAACAGTTATGAACTGAATGACACTTTATAAACCACATTATTCACATCTGAAGCTTGTGGTAAATAATCAAGCCTTGGCACACAAAGAGGTTTGGGGCAGCCTCCCGTATACATTGAGAACTGGCAGCAAAATGTGAAAAAAGGTTGAAAAAATGGTCTTTACAGACAAGAGTTCAAAACGGAATTGCACGGGTCAGTAAACATAGCGGATATATAGTTGGACAGCAGGAATAGGAGGGATCTTGGGACCGGAACCAGAAAGGTCATTGGGCTGTGATTTCTTGGGAGGTGAAGCCAGAAGTGACATCTGCTGGGGTGGAAAACTGGAAGTTATGTCTTCTGAGGTTGAACCACAAGTTACATCTCCATGAGAGCCAGGTGGAATTTCCCTTATTTGGTCTTCTGAGAGACAATAGAAAGGATTAATGCACTCTGCCACCCCCTGGCCCCCCCTGGTTGCCTCCCATGTGCACGTGTGTGACAAGCTCTTCTGAAAAGGTTGGTTCTTTCTCTCTGTCTTTTTTGAGTGAGGACTTTTCATTACCCCAGCGTCATTTTTTACAAACATTGTATATCTGGGGTTCCCGTTTATGAGGTGTCAACAGAACTGAATTAGTGGCCTGAGCTAAGTTGAGAAAACAAATGCATTATCAAAACTTTCAGATGGTGGAGCTCTTTCATCTTTGATGTCATATTCACATGTGTTCAAGTTACTATACATTGAAAAAAGTATTTATATACCCCCTATACATTTTATACTGCACTCATAGAACAATTTTGCTAGGCTAGCCAGTCCGAGGCTCATTTACAACTGTTCCAAGCTTTCACCATTTGGAGAGATGATAGGTCTTAGGGTGGTTCGCTGAAGTCCTAGGGTTTTAGAGATTATTTTCAGGTCTTCTGGAATTTCATTTGTTGAGACCTCTTAGCCGATTTCACATTGCTGGAAAGATTCGATTTAAGTGATGTTTAGATTCAATAGGGCTGGCAGCAATCAAGCTTGGATGTGTCTAGTCTAATTTAACCTGATTTTAATTTGATTCAATTGTTAATTAAGTGACTAAGGGGGCAAATACTTTTTCACACGGGTGATGTAAGTGTTGGTGAACTTTTTCCCTTCAATAAATCAAATGATCATTTAAAAACTCTGTATTATGTTTCCTTGGGGTGGGTTGGGGTCTTTTGTGTTATATTAAATTTGATTGGCGGTCTGAAACAATTAAGTGTTCTGAATAAGCAAATATAGAGGAAATCTGGAAGGGGGAAATATATATATATATATATATATATATATATATATATATATATATATATATATATATATATATATATATATATATACTAGGGGGCTTCACCCCCTGCTCGCTTCGCTTGCCAAGCCCTGTGTTTGGTTTTCCGGATACACACTTTTAAGATTTTTTTTTGTTTGAATTGTTGCTATTTCATTAGATTCACTTTTATTTCAGAACTTTGTTAAAAACAATATTTGGAATCTTTGGACTCCCAACATGCTGAATCTTTTAAATGAGGTCCGTGAGACATGTGTTTAATGATTTTGTACCATAATTCAGGACAGGTTTCTCTGTTTGGAATTTCAGCACAGACAAAACGATCAACATCATCAGCAGTTAATAATTTTTTTTGCAAAGTAACCAATAAATGTATGTGAGGTAAACCCCGTTTTTGAAATACTCTGACTTAAACTTCAAAGCCTTACAATATTTACTGTACATACTTCTGACATATCACCTATGTCCATATATTCGATCTCCATTCCTCCCTTTGTCCTGCTTTTTTTTCAATGACACCTGGTCTGTGGTGATTATATTCCCTTTTTTCGAGTAATAATTTCTGTTTATTTGTGCTACTGCGATCTTTACTTTCTTTTTTTTGATACTTTATAATTTTCCTGCTTTCATATTCTTTAACTTTCTCTGCATTTGTATTGCTCCATTTTTTTGAGCCTTTCGAATTCCACTGCTTTCATAATCTCTAACCTGCTCTGTATGTGTATAGCGCCAACGTTTGTGAACGTCTTTATGAAGTTCTACTTTGTCTTGTACTCTTTGGCTTTTTTTCAATTCCACTTGTTCCGCGCAGATTATTACTTTCCTTATTTTCTGAATTTGCACCTCGATTTTTCTTTTTTGCTCTTTTTTCTCTCCAATGCTTTTGAGTCTCTTTTCTCTGCGCTGCTCTTTCTTCTTCGCTTAGTCGTCGTCGTTTCATCTATAACGTATTGTCCTTATACGCTTTATATACACTGAGAGCCCTGGATCTGTATGTGCTCAAATCCTTTACACGACTGAGTGTTTTGCTGCACATAGTCTTATTTGGTATTGGTTGTAAGTAGGGTGTGTCTTGCAAGAATCCCTTGTTCTACATCCCCGCAAGACGGTCCTGGTCTATCTCTTGGCACAATGTCTCATGGTTAAGGTCCCTGTGAGACACTCCATGTCCAATCTCTTTCGTCTCGTGGGTCTTTTAAGTATTCTTAGTCTTTTTATAATAGAGAGATATATACAGTGCCATGAAAAGCTATGATAAACTACGCGTGCATATATATATATATATATATATATATATACAGTATATATATATATATATATATATATATATATATATATATATATATATATATATATATATACAGTGGAACCTTGGTTTGCGAGCATAATTCATTCCGGAAACGTGCTCGCAGTCCAAAGCACTCGTATGTCAAAGTGAATTTCCCATAAGAAATATTGGAAACTCAGATGATTCGTTCCACAACCCAAAACTATTCATATAAAAATGATTAATACAAAATATAGAGTAAAAATACATAAAACAAATTAACCTGCACTTTACTTTTGAAAAGAATCATGGCTGGTGTGAGTGAGTTTCTAAACTCTTGTGGGATTCCACCCAACGGGACGACATGCAGAAGAGTGTTCAAAAGCAATCACAGTCTCCCAGCGCTGTAGCAGTTCGCCGTAAAAGCGAATCCAAAAAGATCGCGGACATGCTATAAGTGCCTGCCATCGATGGGTGATACAAGGAACAAGGAACATTATAAATGTGCAGGGCACAGTACTACTTGGCCACGACACTGCCTGACTGCTGTGTCTGTGTATAGGAGAGTGGCAGATCCTGCTGTAATAAATAACCGCGCTGTTGCTGTTTCAAATAAAGCTGGTGGTGCAAGACGGGGACTCGTATGTCACAGCACACACGCGTGCACACACACACACAGTCACAATGCTGTAGTAAACAGCATACCCTCGTACGGATGTTGACTATATGAATGAGGCACGCCGACTCAGACGGAGAATAGGAGACGATTGCCCACAATCCCGGAGCGAGAGGGAGAAGAACCATCAGCTCAGCTGTGATTAAATGATGCTCAGCAGACAAAGCGTATACATACTACTCGTATTGCAAGACATCGCTCATTTATCAAGTCAAAATGTATTAAAAATTTTAGCTCGGTCTTGCAAAACACTCATAAACCAAGTTACTCGCAAACCGAGGTTCCACTGTATATACACATACACACATGTGTGTATGTGTGCACACACACACATACAATACACTGTATTTACTGTATAGTAGCTTCAATAGCTTCAACACTGGGCATACTGTGTAGCAAATATGGATGTTGGGAGAGGGACTTTCAAGGCATTAAAAGGAAAGGATTTGGTTCTAAGTTTAAAATAAGTTTAATTAATAATAAGTTTAAAGTTGGTGAATTTCCCCTTGGGATTAATAAAGTATCTATCTATCTATCTATCTATCTATCTATCTATCTATCTATCTATCTATCTATCTATCTATCTATCTATCTATCTATCTATCTATCTATCTAAAAGAAGAAAATTATGCAAAACGAAAGATTAGGAGTGCACAGATATTTAATGCACTGCCTAAAAAAACTGCAACAGTCTGTGAAGCTGGTTAAGCACTGAAGAGAGAAACAGATGAAAAACGTGTGAGAGGACACAGGCAGGCAGCTCAGCCTAGTGGCTACAGCTTTAGACAATAAACCGCAAGGTTTCTGTTTCAGTCCTTTGAGCAGCTCTGAATGACTGTGAAGTCGTTCAAACTGCCTGTGCACCAACTCTAAAAAAACACACGCAAGCAATTATCTCATAGCTCCATAACTTTAGTGCTCCTTGTGGTTATATACACTAAAGAGAGGCAATGGATAAAATAAAGATTGGTTGTTTGTAGGTCTCCTTTCAAGTTGTGGCCAAGACAGAATCCACATTCTCTCATAGTAACTCCACTTAATTTAGAAAGAAACACCATTTGTTCAAAATTTTCTCTGCTGTTATGCTTCTAACTTTGTTTCTTTTTTGCTTTTAACCCTATCACTTTAAAGCACAGTGATTATAGTTATGGCATTTCTGTAATTTTGAGTGGGACAAAGAAGTTTTTTTTAAATGAATGTTGGCGCTGTGGGAATCGATGGTTTAGTCACTTTGGTTGACTATTGTTGAGAGTTCATGAATATTAGATGTTAGTCTTTGAGTAAGGACACGACTCCGGTTGTTACGTTCTTTTTTAAATAAAATGTCAGAGATGGCACATGACAGTAACTGAAGATGCAAAGAGATTGGTACTCATTTATAGAAGATGATCACAGGGATGTCATGCTGGTGGTAGACAAGGGAAGAAGCAGAGGAAGTGCTCCTTATATACAGTGCCCTCCATTCTGTTGGGGACATATTTCAACTTCATTTACCCCTCTACTCCACAATTTAAAATTACAAATCAAAAAGTTAAAAAGTTAAAGTGAACATTGCAGACTTAACTTTAAGGGTATTTGCATATATTTTGGTCACACCAGGTAGAAATGACAATACTTTTTCTACCTGGTCCCTCATTTCAGGGCAGCACAGCAATGGCAGGCCTATTAAAGCCGTCATATTTAGTACTTTGTCACATGTCCCTTTTATGCAATGACGGCTTGAAGTCTGCGATTCATAGACATCATCAGGTGCTGAGTAACTTCTCTGGTGATGCTCTGCCAAGTCTCTAATGCAGCCATCTTCAGCTCCTGCTTGCCCCCTTAAGTTTCCTCTTTACCATATGGAATTCAGGAACTGCCCAATTTTTACTCTTGACAAATTCTGGGGTTGCCCTTAGCGGAATGTTTGTGATCATTATACATAACCTGCATGTCTTTGGAGGTGTGGGAGGAAAACCAGAGTACCTGGAGGAGAACAGGCATATTCCACAGGCATGATGACTTGGTGCTGGATCTGTGCAGCTGCAGAGCTACCTGATGCACCATCTTGCTGCCCTGCAGTGACTTAGATGTTTCTATAAACTTAATAAACTTTTATCAACTAACTGCAGAAAGATAATTGTTAAATGATGTATTGCTAAAAATGAAACATTAATTACTCGTATTTAAAAAGAGAATTTTCTACTATCGGGAAGGAACTCCACCCTGCGAGTGTTGAATATAAAGTATAAAATTAATTTTAAAGGAGTATTACATAGGGAGCCATTGCTTTGGGAACAGCCTTGCACTCTGATTGCTCTGCAAAGATGCGAACAGCTTTTAACTTCCAAAGGACTGGGATAAATATATAAGATGAGACCCTCCAGACTGACTTATTACAACTTCAGATTTTTTCCTTAATTCAGTATAAAGAAACTACTTTTCTATAAGAATCATGAACTGTCGCTTGTGTCCGCTCTCTCTTTAGGTGTAAATCCCACACTGTCAATGCTCATCAGTTTCTATGGGTGCACAGCCGTGTATTTCCTTGGTGTTTGCATTGCTTTCTGTTTTTTTACCCAGAGGTCTACTCAACAGTCGCTGGTACTGACAACAGCATGACTGTTTCTTGTATGCATTGTTTGATTTTATATTCAATGTACAATTGGAAGAAGTGACAAGAAGTGTACAATTGTTTGTGTTTCATTAGTTTAAGCAGGTTGTGTTTGTTATTATTGAGACTCAGTTGAAGATCTGACTACACTTTACGTGTAATTAATACAAATATCTGGGTGATGACAAAGGTTTTTACAAACCTTTTCATAGCAAATGTATGGCCTCGTATTGACTGCTTTTGTTGTCAGGGCTGTACTGCCGTTACTTGTCTGTGGGAATCATGTAGCTAAAAATTTCATTATGCCGTGTAAACTTGACAGAAAATTTGAACTTGTACAGTTAGGTCCATAAATATTTGGACAGAGACAACGTTTTTCTAATTTTGGTTCTGTACATTACCACAATGAATTTTAAATGAAACAACTCCGATGCAGTTGAAGTGCAGACTTTCAGCTTTAATTCAGTGGGGTGAACAAAACGATTGCATAAAAATGTGAGGCAACTAAAGCATTTTAACACAATCCCTTCATTTCAGGGACTCAAAAGTAATTGGACAAATTAAATAACTGAAAATAAAATGTTCATTTCTAATACTTCGTTGAAAACCCTTTGCTGGCAATGACAGCCGGAAGTCTTGAACTCCTGGACATCACCAGATGTTGGGTTTCCTCCTTTTTAATGCTCTGCCAGGACTTTACTGCAGTGGCTTTCAGTTGCTGTTTGTTTGGGCCTTTCTGTCTGAAGTTTAGTCTTCAACAAGTGAAATGCCTGCTCAATGGGGTTAAGATCAGGTGACGGACTTTTCCATTCAAGAATTTTCCACTTCTTTGCTTTAATAAACCCCAACGCAAAAGAAAGTTCAGTTTCAGTTTACTGCCCCTTGATGGGTGGATCCATGTAAGAAGGGCACTGCAGTGAAAGGTTCCTGGAGGCGTGCATCTTTGTAGCGCCACATGGGGCCAGTGCCAGGCGTCATGGTCTGAGTGTTATTGGATTTCACTTTCGTTCACACCTCATATGCAATGCCGGTACCTTCACCAGCCAGCAATACATCACATAGATGATGATGGCTGAGGTGACACCCTTCTGCAGAGGTTCTCCAGTGCCCAATTCTAACAGGACAATGCTTGACCACATGTGTCACAAAATGTCCTACAGATTTTGGATGACCACCACATGACATTGGATTTATCCCCAATTTAGGACATGGTTGGATGAATACTAGTGTTCCAGAGGCCAACAGCAGTTAATCATGGATGAACTTGGGCATGTATAGAGGCTGCATAGCATGCCATTCCACAAACACACATCCGTCTTTTCCTGTCCATACCAGACAGTACAGAAGTGGTTGTTTCTCCCTGTGGTGGATACACCAAGTACTTGGGGGCCCACATTAATCACAGGTTGGATTGGTCTCAGAGCACAGAGGATCTATATAAGAAAGGGCAGAGAAAGCTCTTTTTTCCTAGGAGACTGATTCTTTTAATATGGGTAGTGACATGCTTTATATATTACACAATTCTGTAATGGCCAATGCTGTTTTGTATGTTGTGGTGTGCTGGGCTGGTAACATCACTTCACCCAGGCCCACTGAACCAACAAGCTAATTAAAAGGGCAAGCTCAGTTATAGGACATACTCAGGACCCCTTGGGTGTCGTAGAAAAGGAGAGAAATAAAACAATCCTGAGTGTCATTATGAACAACACTGCACAACCTCTCTCTGACACACAGTCACTGAGGACTTTCAGCCAATGAATCATTCAGCAGATGTGTGTCAAGAAATGCTGTGGGGGCTCCTTTACACCAACAACAATACATCTGCATAATGCCTCAGTGGGACTGGGCCTGCCAAGTTAAAATTTTTCTTTCTTTTTAATTTTCTTCTCTGTTCAGACCAACGTGTGTTTGTGTTTATTTATTTATATATATACCTATTTATGCATTTATATATTTAAAGACCTCCTATAAAAAGCCATGTTTGTTCTATCTATCTATCTATCTATCTATCTATCTATCTATCTATCTATCTATCTATCTATCTATCTATCTATCTATCTATCTATCTATCTATCTATCTATCTATCTATCTATTTGTACAGTATCATAAGTAGTCTCCCATATAAATATCGCTTTGACATATCATGCTTCATCAGGCTGTGATCTTCAGCTCTCTCTGGATCGGTTCGCAGCCGAGTGTGAAGCGGCTGGGATGAGAATCAGCACCTCCAAATCTGAGACCATGGTCCTCAGCCGGAAAAGGGTGGAGTGCCCTCTCAGGGTTGGTAGCGAGATCCTGCCCCAAGTGGAGGAGTTCAAGTATCTCGGGGTCTTGTTCACGAGTGAGGGAAGAATGGAGCGTGAGATCGACAGGCGGATCGGTGCGGCATCCGCAGTGATGCGGGCTCTGCATCGGTCTGTCGTGGTGAAAAAGGAGCTGAGCCGCAAGGCGATGCTCTCAATTTACCAGTCGATCTACGCTCCTACCCTCACCTATGGTCATGAACTATGGGTAGTGACCGAAAGAACGAGATCGCGAATACAGTAATCCCTCGCTATATCGTGCTTCGCCTTTCGCGGCTTCACTCCATCGCGGATTTTATATGTAAGCATATTTAAATATATATCGCGGATTTTTCGCTGCTTCGCGGGTTTCTGAGGACAATGGGTCTTTTAATTTCTGGTACATGCTTCCTCAGTTTGGTTTGCCCAGTTGATTTCATACAAGGGACGCTATTGGCAAATGGCTGAGAAGCTACCCAACTTACTTTTCTTTCTCTCTCTCTCTTGCGCTGACTATCTGTGATCCTGACGTAGGGGGTGTGAACAGGGGGGCTGTTCGCACACCTAGACAATACGGACACTCGTCTAAAAATGCTGAAAGATTATCTTCACGTTGCTACCTTCTGTGTGCAGCTTTTAAATATGCTGCACGGTGCTTCGCATACTTAAAAGCTCAAAGGGCACGTATTGATTTTTTTATCTGTCTCTCTCTATCTCTCTCTAACTCTCTCTCTCTCTCTCTCCCTGCTCCTGACAGAGGGGGTGTGAGCTGCCGCCTTCAACAGCTTTGTGCCGCGGTGCTTCGCATACTTACAAGCCAAACAGCCCTATTGATTTGTTTGCTCCTTTGAAGAGGAAGATATGTTTGCACTTTTAATTGTGAGACTGAACTGTCATCTCTGTCTTGTCATGGAGCACAGTTTAAACTTTTGAAAAAGAGACAAATGTTTGTTTGCAGTGTTTGAATAACGTTCCTGTCTCTCTACAACCTCCTGTGTTTCTGCGCAAATCTGTGACCCAAGCATGACAATATAAAAATAACCATATAAACATATGGTTTCTACTTCGCGGATTTTCTTATTTCGCGGGTGGCTCTGGAACGCAACCCCCGCGATGGAGGAGGGATTACTGTACAAGCGGCTGAAATGAGTTTCCTCCGCAGGGTGTCTGGGCTTTCCCTTAAAGATAGGGTGAGAAGCTCAGTCATCCGGGAGGGGCTCAGAGTAGAGCCGCTGCTCCTCCGCATCGAGAGGAGTCAGATGAGGTGGCTCGGGCATCTGATCAGGATGCCTCCTGGATGCCTCCCTGGTGAGGTGTTCCGGGCACGTCTAACCGGGAGGAGGCCCCGGGGAAGACCCAGGACACGCTGGAGGGACTATGTCTCTCGACTGGCCTGGGAACGCCTTGGGATTCTCCCGGAAGAGCTAGAAGAAGTGGCCGGGAAGAGGGAAGTCTGGGCATCTCTGTTCAAGCTGCTGCCCCCGCAACCCGACCTCGGATAAGCGGGAGACAATGGATGGATGGATGGATATCATGTTTTTCTTGGTGTTGCAATCAATTTTATTGGCCAGCAATGTATATACACTTCTTTTACGAATGATAGATACCTTGGGACTGGGGTGATGCAAGATGTTTTCCAAAGCCTTCGAGACTCTCCCCTATTCCAGGCTCAGGTTGAAGATGCGCTGTAGAGGACTCCCCAGCTCCAACACACAGGCCTTCAGCAGTCGTGGCGATACTCCATCTGGACCCACTGCTTTTCTGGCATGAAGTCTCCTCAGCTCTCTGCTTACCTGGGCTGCTGTAATTGTGGGTGGGGGGAAACTCTCTCCTATGCTGGTATCAGCAGAAGGATGGATGGAGGGTGCAGTACTCCGAGGTGAGAGTGAATACTCTTAGGTATTTGGAGACAGTAAGCATTTAAGAAAAAAATAAAGCACTATTTTAGACCATGATTTGATTATTGCTCTTTGAGTGTTATACTTACTGAAACACATAGTTATGGACAAGCCTTTACCCTGCTCTGATCGCAACTGAAAGTGTGTCATATTTAAGGAACGCGTGTGTCTGGAAAAACAGAAAGATACCATTTTTAGTTGTTTGTTTTTTTATTACAGTCGCCACAAAATTACATTCATTTAACTTGCTCATTCAATGAGTAGTGCTTCAGCAATTAAAGTTCTAAATGGTAATTTGTACAAGTATTGTTAGTACTATTAACTCACTGATAATAAACCTTCTAAATATTATTGTATGCTCAGTAGGTACCTACTGGCCCATTCCTATGGGACTGATAAACACTAATAATGTCTGTTCAATGGAGTGATAACAATCCAATTGGGCGGCAATGAATATTCCCAATGGCAGAATTTTCAATTCATATTCTGTAATATTATTTCAGTGGAAATACTGATTTTTACTACATGAACCTGTTTCTAGTGATAACTTCTTATTAATCAGGAGCTAAAGCTCAACATTGTTTTTTGTTTTTTTTTATCGTTATGTACTATAAGATCCAAAGTCTTGTTATGTCTGTGTTAAATCTGTTGTATGTACTGTATGCATGTGTGTATATATAGTATGTTTGTATAATCCTGCTCAGAATTAAAAATGCACCGTGAACTCTGTTTCAATCAAGTGATATACAACATGTTCACAGCATCAGATTAATATGTCAGATAAATTAGATGTCTTATGCTTTAGCATTACAAAATAAGAATTAAGTAAGGATTCTGGGCAGAATAAAAACACATTATACACATGGCTACACTTGGAAAACGGCATATGGATTAATTTCTTGACTCCAGTAAATTTAAAATCTAAAAGATTCTTTTTCACACATATGGCCATAGTGGTTCCAGCTAAACAAAAAGACATCAACTTCATAGAGGGTGGCAACTTTAAGATTTCTGAAATCTGCCCCATGCACTTATGCATCCACTGCAGTTTCTTGTGCAGACTTAAGGTCTTCCAGGTTTCAGCATGTTTGAGAACAGCTCTTCTGAGCCACAGCTATTCAGAACTATGTGTGTGTTTGGCTTGCAAAAGAGTTGTGAAAATGAGGACTCAAGTTCGTTCTAAGAATAGTGCTAATTGAAGCCAGCACCAGGCTAACTGAATTTGTTACAATTTCTTTCAGAAGTGAGACACACTGTTCTTTGGCCTGTGGTATGGCGAGGTCCATAGCAATTGTGCCATTTTAAATAAATAAATTAATGGTAAACGGCGAGGGTAGAGTCAGGCTTGTCGGTGCAACACTCTGCTGCACTGTCGCAGGGAGTTCAGTGGGGGCTTTGAGTTGATTGTCCGTTGTGGTCCTGTATAGTCAACTCAGCTGTTCCCTCATTGACACTCTGCGTCCTGTTATGCCTGAGCCCACAAGTAGAAAAGGCAGCCTGAGTAGATAGCTGGCAGAAAGAGAAAACAAGAGAAAGAAAATGAGAGTTTAAGGAAAGAGAGAGTGGAAGGAAGGGGTGGGAGACTCCATTCCATGAGGTGTATACCCCAGGCGAAGTGAGTGTGAGGCTGAGGAAGAGGCCCACCTATTGAGTTACACAGGGGAGTAGAACCGGCCCCGTTGTGCAGTGTCTCCTTTGTAGGCACCAAAGGACTGGCAGAGGGAGGTATGAGTGGGGTTCAGGGTGGTGTCCTACAGATGCTGAAGGACTGGCGGTGGGAACCCAAAGACAGGATAAAAGAATGATTGCACCTGTTGGAGGGCATCTTCTCTTGTTACAAAGTCCTGCTGGGATAATCTGAAGAGATGCCAGATTCCAGAAAGAGGCATTGGGACTTGTGTTTTTTAAGAAGAAAATTCTGCCTGAATATTAACCTCATTTTTTTTACATATTTATTGTTATTTATTTGACATTTTAACTACCATAATTTGCTGTTTGGTCCAGATGCAAGGAGTAGAGTTGGCAAAGGTGGATGAGTTTAAATACTTGGGATCAACAGTACAGAGTAATGGAGATTGTGGAAGAGAAGGTGAAAAAGAGAGGGCAGGCAGGGTGGAGAAGAGTGTCAGGAGTGATTTGTGACAGACGGGTATCAACAAGAGTGAAAGGGAAGGTCTACAGGACGGTAGTGAAACCAGCTGTGTTATATGGGTTGGAGACGGTGGCACAGGAGACAGAGCTGGAGGTGGCAGAGTTAAAAATGTTAAAATTTGCATTGGGTGTGATGAGGATGGACAGGATTAGAAATGAGGACATTAGAGGGTCAGCTCAAGTTGGACGGTTGGGAGACAGTCAGAGAGGCAAGATTGCATTGGTTTGGACATGTACAGAGGAGAGATGCTGGGTATATTGGGAGAAGGGTGCTAAGGATAGAGCTGTCAGGGAAGAGGAAAAGAGGAAGGCCTAAGAGGAGGTTTATGGATGTGCCAAGAGAGGACATGCAGGTGATGGGTGTAACAGAACAAGATGACGAGGACAGAAAGATATGAAAGAAGATGATCCGCTGTGGCAACACCTAACGGGAGCAGCCGAAAGAAGAAGAAGAAGTTATATTGGATTATTTATTTACGAAAATATATTGGATAAATATATACTGTATATAATAAAGCCCTGACAAAACCCTCGTGCTGACTGTGTGTGTGTCCTCATTTGCCCAGCTAATCCTTAGTTACATTATCGAGGGATCTGGATTCAAGTGCTGTCAAGGAGCGTGGCGCAAACCCGGACCATCACATGGCCTAGTTGCTCTATCTGCAAAGTGATCAAGGTTGGGTGCAAGTGATGGATTTATTAGTTAGTCCTGTCTATATCTGTGTGTTCTCATTTGTGCATTTATGTACATCACTGCTCAAGATCTCCACCCCTCGTCTGCATGCGATTCTGTCCAAAGATAGCATTTATCGACAATCTCAGGCCTCAATTCTCTGCTTCAGTTGCACTGTAATAAACGTCTTGTTTTGTGCTTGTGCAATCATCCGTGGACTATGCAGAGAATCGTTGTTATATATGTGGGAAATATTTAAAGATTGATTCCACAGTGTAGTCAGGCAGACAGAGTTTGTTACGCTTAAAGCAGAATGGCAACAAAACCAACGGGCCAGACAACCTATAACCATAAAAATAATAACAGAAGATAGTGGCCTTCTCTTCCTGATGATTCTTTTCCTTCACTTCAAATAAAGTGCAGACGCTGAAGTGAATGTGGCTCAGGCTTAAATAAACCTGGATTCCATAATCTTCTGACTCAGTCCACACAAGTGTGTTACATGACCTGGGAAATAAACTCAGAAACATCACCACTGCAAATGGCAACAGTGAAAGCCATCTGAGTGACAAAAATCAACAGAAATAAAAATAAACAACACAAAATAACTTAAACCCTGATATATATATTTTTTTTACCAATAATAAAAGGCTATCATCTCATTGTTTAGTCACCAATCTTAAAAAGTATAACTCTTAGAAATGTCTTAAAATGGAGAGCTTTGAGAAAGCGCATGTTGATAAGCATTTGCAAGTAAGAAATTTACTTTACACACGACAATAGTGACCCTATAACCCTGTAAACATAAAAATAACATCTCTCTGCTGGTTTAGTCTCTTAAAATTGATATGTATAAACGACTGTGAAACTCATTGATGAATATCTTACATTATTTGAAAAGCACGTTCTACTTGTTTGGTAGCCTAATTTGCTCTTATCTATGTAGCTGATTCACTTACCATACAAAAATATCCTACACAACTTCCTTTAAAAAGCTTTATTACACTCTTGACTGTTCTAAAGTTTCTAAACTTAACAGAAGAAGAATTTTCTTCTTCTTCTTCTTCTTCTTCTTCTTCTTCTTCTTCCAACCCGCTATATTCCTAACTCAGGGTCACGGGGGTCTGCTAGAGTCATCCAACACCATCCAACCTCTGCTCCTTAGGGACAAGCTGACAGAGATGGGAGTAGATTCATACCTGGTGGCATGGATCGTGGACTATCTTACAAACAGACCTCAGTATGTGCGTCTTGGGAACTGCAGGTCTGACATTGTGGTCAGCAACACAGGAGCGCCGGGGACTGTGCTTTCTCCGGTCCTTTTCAGCCTATATATATTGGACTTCCAATACAACTCAGAGTCCTGCCACGTGCAAAAGTTCGCTGACGACACTGCTATCGTGGGCTGCATCAGGAGTGGACATGAGGAGGCGTATAGGAACCAAATCAAGGACTTTGTTAAATGGTGTGACCTTCAACATCTGCAATAAGTTGCTGCAGATGTTCTATCAGACGGTTGTGGCGAGCGCCCTCTTCTACGCGGTGGTATGCTGGGGAGGCAGCATTAAGAAGAAGGACGCCTCACGCCTGGACAAACTGGTGAGGAAGGCAGGCTCTATTGTTGGCATGGAGCTGGACAGCTTGACATCTGTGGCAGAGCGACGGGCGCTGAGCAGGCTCCTGTCAATTATGGAGAATCCACTGCATCCACTAAACAGTATCATCTCCAGACAGAAGAGCAACTTCAGCGACAGACTGCTGTCACCGTCCTGCTCCACTGACAGACTGAGGAGATCGTTCCTCCCCCAAACTATGCGACTCTTCAATTCCACCCGGGTGGGGGGGGGGGTAAATGTTAACATTATACAATGTTATTGTCTGTTATACCTGCATTGTTATCAATCTTTAATTTAATATTGTTTTTTTGTACCAGTATGCTGCTGCTGGAGTATGTGAATCTATCTATCTATCTATCTATCTATCTATCTATCTATCTATCTATCTATCTATCTATCTATCTATCTATCTATCTATCTATCTATCTATCTATCTATCTATCTATCTATCTATCTATCTATCTATCTATCTATCTAGAGTCAATTCCAGCCAGCACAGGGCGCAAGGCAGGAACAAATCCCCGTGCAGGGCGCCAGCCCACCACAAGGAATTTTCATATAGCATGAATTGAAACTAGAATTAGTAAGTAATCCATTTCCTGAAAACCTTGGGGAGCTATGGCCATCCCAGTAGCATCATGTACGATTTCACCCACTCCATCAAGGGGCACACCCAGGCAAACACCCATTTTACTCGGATATTATTTGGAATCACAAATTAAATAGCTAGCATAATTTTGGGATGTGAATGTTTACTGGAGTACCTGGATAATATCCTTGGCAACACAGGAAAAACATGGAAACTCCACATGGCCAGTTTGAAAATCAAACTTGGTGTCCAAGAGCTTTGCTAAACCCAGTGTATTTACACAGTACCACCTTAGTAGTAGGGATAATTTAAAAGGGCTATATTTCTATTAAGTTATACAACAGTTTGAAATCTTATGTTCTAAAACAGTGGTTCTTAAAGTTACATTTTTCTAACTTTACCCTTTGTATGTGTTTGTGATCTACAGTCACTGCGCCATTTGTAGAACTGATGCCAAAACTCAGCTGACCATCGTCCGTCGTCCCCCTTGGAGAAGCACCACCAATTGCTGTCTCATGGAATTGTTCTCCCCAAGCAAGCAACCATCCATCGCAGGCCTTTCCGCACATCATTCAAGTAACACATAAGATAGACCAAATTATATTAACTGAAATAATGATGTAATTTTTTATATACAACACTGTATTCAAGTTGGAGCTGGCACTTAGAAATTTCCATTAATTGAAAAAGCAGGAAAATGCTGGTTTATGATATAGTAAAATGTTTTCAGCATATGCATAAAATGACAGTGTAGAATGGTTGGTGCCACGGTGAGATCTGTTTGGGCCAGGCACCCCATCTAAACAAGATTACACCAGCAACACAAACTTTGAAAAATCTGTTTATGTATATCTAGATTGTCTAACTTGTTTAGATGCTGTTTAGCATATTGGAAGTGGGCTGTTTTGTGGCGTTGGCTCAGTAAAGGCGTTTTTTTTTTCTTGCAAGTTGACCGCACAGCCCATTTCTGTTCAAGTACCTACTTAGTGTGCATCTTGAAACAGCAACACCACTTGTTTGCAGAGAAGCCTCTATCTCAGCTGAAGTGGCTTGTGGGTTTTTCTTGGTAGCTCAACAAATGATCCTGACAGTTGTGGCTGAAATCTTGGTTGATCTACCTGACTGTGGCCTGGTAACAACAGAACCACTAACTTTCCACATGTTTTATCATTTTCAGACCCCTGGATATCCTTTTATAACCTTTTACCGATTTATACAAATCAACAACCTTTTCTTGCAGGTCCTCTAGCAGTTGTTTTGCTTTTCCCATGGCTTGGTATCCAGCAAAGTCAGTGCAGCTCTGCATGAATTTAAATTGGCTATTTATACACAGACACTGATTACAATCCAAGAGGTCACAGGTATTTAACACTCCCCCTTAATTACCCCTAAATTGAACCTCTGTGTATGTTATCAGCCCCAACATTCAAGGGTATGTAAACTTTTGATCAGGCCCATTAGGGTGATTTCAATTATCATTATAATTTAAAAAGTACATACACAATTGTGTGCTAATAAATTGCTTTGCCTGAGCACACTCCCTAATTAAAAGGAAAGTTTTCTGCATGATTACCTTAAACAATGGCCAATATTTCACAAATTCTGTCACGGTATATAAACTTTTGAGCAGACAGGCAGTCCACAAGTTTCACCACACAGCACACAATTTATTTACAGTCAGGGAAACGTTTCTTCTTCACTCCTCCAAAGTACAGCACAGTCAATACAGCACCACAGTCCCTTCTCTTCGCCAGTCCTCCCACCTCCACTCCTCCTCATGAGCTTTGTTCACATCCTCCCGACTCAGGCCATTAAGTGGTGGTGACTGGCTCCTTTTATTGGGCCTGGGAGTGTTCCAGGGGGCTCATCAGTATTACCTGGAATCACTCCCGGGTCTGGTAGAAGTCCGTTATAGGGCTCTGCAGCTCTTCCTGGTGGCCCCCATGGAACCAAGCAGGGTTGTACCAAACTCCAGCTCCCAGCATGTCCTGTGGGAATCCGTGGTGCCACAGCTGCCCAGGCAGTCTCCCCTCTGGCATCCCAGAGGAGGAATCGCCTCATTGATGCTCTCTCACCTGGTCCTTCCATTCTGTTGGCATCCTGGAAAGGTTAATGGCTGTGGCTGCCCATCACTACATATATATTGTCATGCACAAGCGCATGGGGAGCGGCTTAAGCACCCGACGGGCATCACAACAAGTTGTGCCGGGGGGACAATGGCGGGGTACTAACCTCTCTTTTCTTGTTTCTTCAGAAAGACCGAAGCACCACCGCCATAAACAAACCCGGAAGTCTTCTGGTAACACCCACTTCCGGGGTCCTTTCTAACCTCCAGTCCCCCAATGATGACATCACTCTCCCATCATCCATCACGACTTTTTCCCAGCATCCTTTCATCACTTCCTGTTCCTCATTATAAAATGTCCGACCTGATTTAATTTGACTGTCTGTTGTACTCTGTAGAAAACACTGACGAGCTTCTTTTTACTTTACAGTATACGGGGCCTAAAAAACCTCAAACCTTTATACGTGTTTGTGCTTTTATTACAATATATATATATATATATATGGGTGGGCAAAAACAGGTTTACAGTTCTTCGTACAGAAAAGACAATAGCTTTATTTAGTGAAAAGAATGTCACAATGGCACAATGCTGTTAGGTACAGTCTTGTAAACCTACTTTTAATCACCCCTGTATATACTAGTTGTGTTACCCAACTTTGCCTGGTAAATTTCCTAAGACAATGGGCCTCGGTTATTATGACATGGGTTACTTAGACATATTAGAATTACTATCTAAGTAACTGAGTACTTCTCTATGAAAAATATTGTTGTTTTTTTTTTTTTTTTTTTTTATGAAGGGCAAGACAAAACATTTCTAAGTCAAAAAAAGAGTGAAATCAAAAACCAGGGATCAATCCTCACAGCGGGCCCCACCTTGAATTCAGACCAACTAGAGATAACGGTTTGTTGTTTGTCTGCTGGGGGATGAAAGTAAAATAAACTCATGGCACTATTTATATGTCACATCATATGACATAACAACTGTGGTCAATTGGGTAAAGACAGCAAGTAAAATTTTGTAAAATTAACTTTCTCAGTAGTACAGTAATCCCTCCTCCATCGCGGGGGTTGCGTTCCAGAGCCACCCGCGAAATAAGAAAATCCGCGAAGTAGAAACCATATGTTTATATGGTTATTTTTATATTGTCATGCTTGGGTCACAGATTTGCGCAGAAACACAGGAGGTTGTAGAGAGACAGGAACGTTATTCAAACACTGCAAACAAACATTTGTCTCTTTTTCAAAGTTTAAACTGTGCTCCATGACAAGACAGAGATGACAGTTCTGTCTCACAATTAAAAGAATGCAAACATATCTTCCTCTTCAAAGGAGTGCGCATCAGGAGCACAGAATGTCACATAGATAGAGAAAACAATCTCTAGCAAACAAATCAATAGGGCTGTTTGCTTTTAAGTATGCGAAGCACCGCGGCACAAAGCTGTTGAAGGCGGCAGCTCACACCCCCTCCGTCAGGAGCAGAGAGAGAGAGAGAGAGACAGAGTTTGTTTTTCAGTCAAAAATCAATACGTGCCCTTCGAGCTTTTAAGTATGCGAAGCACCGTGCAGCCTGTCGTTTCCGGAAGCAGCTGTACAAAAGATAGCAACATGAAGTTAATCTTTCAGCTTTTTTAGACGAGCGCCCGTATCGTCTAGGTGTGCGAACAGCCCCCCTGCTCAATCCCCATACGTCAGGATCAGAGAAAGTCAGCGCAAGATAGAGAGAAAAGTAAGCAATCTAGCTTCTCAGCCATCTGCCAATAGCGTCCCTTGTATGAAATCAACTGGGCAAACCAACTGAGGAAGCATGTACCAGAAATTAAAAGACCCATTGTCTGCAGAAATCCGCGAACCAGCAAAAAATCCGTGATATATATTTAAATATGCTTACATATAAAATCCGCGATGGAGTGAAGCCGCGAAAGGCGAAGCGCGATATAGCGAGGGATCACTGTATTTATTTTTTTAATAAATAGACAATGGGAACAAATCTCTGCTGATTCCGAACACGAAATAAACCCATAACACACTGTGACCCCCATAGCAAACCAATATTAATGTATTTTAAATCACAAAACATGTATTGATGACTACTATATGAATGAAAGCAGAAAATGATTGTCAATGATGTCTATATATGTGCTGTACTGTACTATGCCTCAGCATTACTGATGGCTGATATGTGTTCATCCATGTTAAAGCTAGTTTGCTTCGTTTAGAAGTATGATTCTGATTTTTGACATCATGAAGTTTCAGTTAATTCCAGTTAATTTATGTTTTTTTTTTTTTAACCTTCATTAATTGAATTATTTATGTGTTATAAACCATTGTGCACTGCTGGCACTTGCCTGCTGCATCCCATATTTGCTTATGTCATATTATATGCTGCCTTGGTAAGCTGGTAAATGCAGCTGCTCCTGTGCTTGATGTTTAAAAGAGGCGATTTGCAGTAGGTCAGTTTCAAGCCTTTTTTATTCTTATAACTGCTTGATAATGCTTTGATGATTTATTTTTTTTTACTGAGTATGTCTCCATTGTTGTCTCTCTTTTGTATATGATGAGTCTTTCTGCCTGATAGGGGTAGGGTGGAAGGTGTCCGAGAAGACCCTTGTGCATCACTTCATAGGGTTCTCATTAGCTTTTGCCTGTTAAGCTTGGAGCCAGGGCTTGTTAGGAAGTCATTATGCACAGCTTGGTTACTGCAAATGCTGAATCTTGACAGTAGTGCACTTTGGCACTCCAATAAGCAAGCATAGTTAGACGCATAAGCACAAATGCACACAAGTAGCTTGGACTAATCATGTACAGATTTTCAAAAATATCCAAAGATGTTATAAATGAACAAATATGTGACTTTCAAATCCTTCAAATAAGGTCTGAACCATAGGAGTTTGCGCAAATTAAAAATACTGCTTAGCTGCACAAATTCCAAAATGCCTGTTGTCTAACATAATATAACAGAAAAAAGGGTGAAGTGAAAATTCTGTCTGAGTACACCCTCTATAATAGCAACTAGTTCATATATGAGCCTTCTTGTGTTACCATTTTGCTTCCATACTGCTGGAGCAAGGTAGGAACTGAAAGCCTTTACATTCCATTCCACTTTATGTCAGGAAGAACTACCACAAAAAATAATAAATAGCTGGACACACAATACCCTGAATGCTTGTTTCCTTTTAAAGCTTAATACCTTTCTTGAAACTAGATTACACTTTATTACAAAAGAGAGATGTTATTATAGGCCAAAATAAAGTAGAAACCATATATGCTGACTACTCTTTCATTGGCATTGGGTACCAGAAGCAATGGAATATTTTGACTACAGGGGGTCCTCGGGTTACGACACAGTTCCGTTCCTACCGTTCCTACAACAGTGATGTAACCCGAATTTTGGTATAAGTCGAAACACACCCTAGCCTAAGTCACTTACCTATCCTAACACATTTGCAAAATCATAATCTAGAACATAAAAACACAACTAAGCCACAGAAAAGGGAAAAGGACATAAATATACTGTACTGTACACCATACTGTAGTAACAGAAAAAATGAGTGTAAAAAAAAATCCTTACCGTTATTCCTTCTCACGTCTCAATTTTTTAAAGTTTTTATGGGAGTGAGCATTGTAAACTCGAAACGTCGTATGTTGAGACGTTGTAACCGTCTGTATATGCATCGCTTTCGGGAGTAACACAGTGTCACACATGTGCGAGTTGGAGGCAGTCAAAGAGCCTAAAGGTGAGTGAATTATCACGAGACAGAGGGTCATCATGTGGTACTTACCTGAATCTCTTTCCCTCTACAGAAAATCAGAAGAAAAGTAAAGATCTCCATTTCCGGGTTCAAAATGGCCACGATGATGTCACTTCCGGTCAATCATGACGACATCACTTCCGGTTCCACAATCCTTCACTTCCGTCGACTCCTGATGATGTTGGTTCCGCTTCCTGTCTCCAATCGTCACATCCCGCCAACCATTTCCTGTCCCATCATTCCTTGTACTATAAAAACGCACTTTTGTGTGCAGTAAAATGTTCTATGTACTGAAGAAGTCTTTAGAATCAGTTTCTTTGTTATTGTCTGGACGACAATATATGGGGACGGTCCCCAAATCTTTATCTGCTTTGTTTGGAGTTTATTTTCTTCAAGACTGTTTCTCACAACAGTCAGGCATTACTCAGCTGTAACGAGGTTAGATCAAGGAAACAATATGTTTGACCACATTATGTAAAACCCGAACACTAGTCCTTCTACCCATTATCAAAGCTGCTTGATCCAAGTCAAGGTAGCATCAGGAACAAGGCAGTTACCATCCTGGATGGGGCTCCAGCGTATTGCAGTGCACACTCATGCACAACCCATTGTCTATTTTGTACGAAGACAATTTAGGGTTAGGGTTTGACAGTTTAGGGTTGCCACTTAAACTAATGTGAGATTTCTTTGGACACAGGGTGAAAATCCAAATGCCTGTTGGGTAGAATGTGTAAACTCCACAAAGATGGAGCCCAGGCCATAATTCAACATTGGGATGTGGGGTAGGAGTGTCATCCTGTAAACCACTGTGCTACTCTGAAATCAGACAATAAATACTTTTGATGTATATGTGACTAAAAGATTTTATGTGTGACATATCACAGGGTAGCTTAATGAGCCATTGCGGTTCCACTAAAGCTTTAGAAGGACAACCATCTCTGCAGCAATCCACCAATCAGGCCTGTATGGTAGTGGCCAGACGGAAGCCACTCCTTAGTAAAAGGCACATGGCAGCCCGCCTGGAGTTTGCCAAAAGGTACCTGAAGGACTCTCAGACCATGAGAAAGAAAATTCTCTGGTCTGATGAGACAAAGATTGAAGTCTTTGGTGTGAATGCCAGGTGTCACGTTTGGAGGAAACCTGGCACCATCCCTACAGTGAAGCATGGTGGTGGCAGCATCATGCTGTGGGGATGTTTTTCAGCGGCAGGAACTGGGAGACTAGTCAGGATAAAGGGAAAGATGACTGCAGCAATGTACAGAGACATCCTGGATGAAAACCTGCTCCAGAGCGCTCTTGACCTCAGACTGGGGCGACGGTTCATCTTTCAGCAGGACAACGACCCTAAGCACACAGCCAAGATATCAAAGGAGTGGCTTCAGGACAACTCTGTGAATGTCCTTGAGTGGCCCAGCCAGAGCCCAGATTGAGCATCTCTGGAGAGATCTTAAAATGGCTGTGCACTGACGCTTCCCATCCAACCTGATGGAGCTTGAGAGGTGCTGCAAAGAGGAATGGGCCAAACTGGCCAAGGATAGGTGTGCCAAGCTTGTGGCATCATATTCAAAAAGACTTGAGGCTGTAATTGCTGCCAAAGGTGCATCGACAAAGTATTGAGCAAAGGCTGTGAATACTTATGTACATGGGATTTCTCAGTTTTTTTAATTTTTAATAAATTTGCAAAAATCTCAAGTAAACCTTTTTCACGTTGTCATTTTGGGGTGTTGTGTGTAGAATTCTGAGGAAAAAAATGAATTTAATCCATTTTGGAATAAGGCTGTAACATAATAAAATGTGGAAAAAGTGATGAAGCTCTGGGAATACTTTCCGGATGCACTGTAAATAAAACAGGAAAGAGTACTGCATGTCTAGTGTCTACTGCTATACTGATGCAGATTTTGTACACTTCCTCCGTGAGTTATGTTTTGAAACAGTCACTAACGCACAGCCCAGTGTCTCAATCTGGACTGCAGAAGCCAATTTCTTTGTATGCTTTGATTACACATAAGAGTGTAGAATATCAGTGCCTTACCCGTATGATTAATGCTGCCCCTTGTATTATTGTAGGATACCACAGTGCAAAGCTTAGTGACTTGCCCATTTCCCCTGACACATACATTGACAGTTGCTGCATTGTGAAGAGTGCTTAGGGAGATAATGTCTTTCTTGTCTTTGCACTTAATCTGTTATTTCACCTTTTTGCCAAGGAGATTACTGCACCTCGCTGCAGAGAGTGACGTGACTAAAGTCACCAGGCATATCATGGCGGTTTGGTCATACAGTGCCACATGCATCAGGTTCACTATCCCTATCAACGTCTGATGACCAGTTCACATTGTCATAACTATTACTCAATTCAACTAATGATTTAGTTTCAGTTTGTTCTAAAATGGGATTTTCAGCTTCTCATTTACACGTGATTGTGTGTTCTGGTTGAAGGCTCCACCTCAGTCATTAATATTAATGAATTACCATGGAGTGGCAAAACGCATGGAAATATCATGATCTTTTTTGAAGCATAATGTTATTTTATCCACTTGATGGCAAGAGAATACTGTTCCCAAGTGTTATTTGGGCTTAACACTTTATATCTGATCATAACAGCCTAAACCGAGAGACACTCATGGTTAACTGTCTTTATTTAGTATTCCAAGCCAAATGATACTTTGGGTTAACGCCAAAGAGTTTCAGCAACCCAGATGAATGGACACAGTTTCAACCCCCATCACATAAGAACATAAGATGATTGATGAATGAGAGGAGAACCTTCAGTCCATCAGACTTGTTCAGCTATCTAAAAGCTAAGTCCCAAAATCTCATCTAAATACCTTTCAAACATAGCCAAGGTTTCCTCTTCAGCTACTGTACATAACCCTGTAGTTAATTTCAGATGCTTCCAAGTGTTTGCATGAAGAAGGGCTTCCTGTCTTCTCTCTTAAAAATGTACAGGTCTCCTTAAATTCCACTGGTGTCCTCAAGTGCAAGATTCAATTTCTAATGAAAAGAATTATGCTGGATCAACCTTTTTGATGCTTTTGAGAATTGTAATGACCTGGATCAGGTCCCACTTAGGTCTCATCTGCTTGGGAACAAACTGGTTTAATTCTCTGAACTTGTTCAGGGTAGGACATGCCCTATAGGACATTTACACACTACTCCAGAATAGCCTCTCTTGTGCTTTGTATTGTTGAGTGTAATGCTCCTTGATTTACTGTACATGTAATGTTTTTTTCATTATAACCTGACATTTTATTTGCCTTTTTTTGAACATGACAAATTTGACAAATGAGAGGAAACTATTCAGCCCATCAAGCTCGTCTGTTTAGTTAATAGCAAATCTGTCCTAATTTCTCATCCAGATTCTTCTTAAAGGTTGTCAAGGTTTCTGCTTCAGCTTCATACCTCAGTAGTTTGTTCCAGAGTACCAACATTCTGAATAAAGAAATGCTTCATGGATTCAGTCCTGTGCTGTGAAACACGTGCGCATGGGAGGCAGCTAAAGGGCTTGAGTAAGGGCAGTTCCAAGTCGTACCGGGATGTGGCAGAGTGCACTGACCCTTTTTCTCCCTTTCCTGTAGACCAAGCACGGGAAATTCCACCTGGTTCTCTTGACGTCACTTCCGGGACAGAGCCTATGGAAGGAGTCCCCTTTAAAAGCCTCCACCTTTTCCCTATTCCCTCAGTTCTGTTTTGGGCTCGGTGTTATGCACTTCAGTGCTGTATATAATTTTACGACTTTGCAGCCAGGATACCAATTACACGGGTGGCTGCCCCAAAACTTTCTATGTCTCTGAGTCAAGTTTGTGACAGTGCACTTCCCCTTAATTTTCACTTGTGCCCCATGTTCATGATTCGCCATTTAGTCAAAAATATTATGCTGGGTCTGTTTCATCAATGCTTTTTAGAATTTGCCTTTTGCCATTTTAATTACTTATCTTATATATAATTTGCCAGCCTACTTATACTCTACAGTCAAAATACATAGAGGCACCCAAAATATGTGCTTAAGTTATCTGGACTGGTACTGTGAAAGACGATTATCCAAGAACAGCAGATGGTGTATAGACTGATAAGTTCTACTGCTAATCTTAATACATAATTCGCCAGTCTCCTCACTCACTCACTCACTGACTCACTGATTCACTCACTCACTCACTCACTCACTCACTCACTCACTCACTCACTCACTCACTCACTCACTCACTCACGTCCATCCGAAGCCGAATGCGCAGTCGCCTTCTGCGCACGTCCGAAGCCGAATGCGCAGTCGCCTTCTGCGCAGCTGCCCGAAAAACCTTACAAGACCGACATCGCGGCAGGCGGCGGATATACGGCTGCGAAAATTCAAAGAGAAAGGCGACATCGACCGACATCCACGTCTGTCCGAAGCCGAATGCGCAGTCGCCTTCTGCGCACGTCCGAAGCCGAATGCGCAGTCGCCTTCTGTGCTGCTGCCCGAAAAACCTTACGAGACCGACATCGTGGCAGGCGGTGGATGTACGGCCACGAAAATTCAAAGAGAAAGGCGACTTCGATTAAAGCTCTAGAGGCCTGAAAAGCGATTTCGACTACATTTCGAGGCCTAATTATGCATTCATTCAATACACCTATATCAGGTTTGTGGTGCTTATACTTATTACTATTCCACTCGTGCCCGTTTCATCTTACGTTGTCGAAACGGGCTCTTTGTCTAGTTGTTGAATAATAAGGCATTTAAGCTTTGCTTAGGTCACCTTACTCCCGTTTATTATTATCTTTATGATTTGTTATCTGTTATCTTATGGGAAGTTCAATCTGATCCCAGTCCATTGGTTATTTGAAGCTAGAGCAAAAAAGTAGAATTTCCATACATCATACGGTCTTCACCTTGCTTTGTGACAGGGATGGTATCCTCAGGGTAATGTGTACCATTATATTTGAGCCAACCATAGTGATTAGCATTGAGGCAAAAGGTCGTCAGAACACTGAGTCCTCTTCCACTTGATCTCAAGAGTCTCCCTTATTCCATTGCCATTCTTGCTAACTGCAGCTGACATTAATTGCACAACAGTGGACCTCTTTCTAACTAATTACTGTATAAGCTTTCTAAAGACATTTGGTTGCACAAGTGGTTATTTAAGTGTGTCATTAGAAATGGGGAATGCTTATAAGTCATTTCCTCTTTTCTAATATAATTAAATTAAAGGTCTTTGTAGAATGTTTTTTTTAATGGCTGATAATGTCCTCTAATGGCTACAGATATGAATTTTAAATAAGATGTTAGCTTGTTTAATCCAACCTTTTATCCATCATATAATCTTGAAGAAGTCACTTCACTTGACAGTGATCTAACGGTAAAGAAAAAAAAACACATGAAAGCAATTGTAATGTACCATAACCTCTTAAGTTACATTTTGTAAAAAAAATGAACATTTTAGTAGTAGTGGTGGTAACAGAGGTAGTTGTGATATGACTGTCACGCGTACAAAGTGTAGTGAAATGCTTACTTGCATATCTGTCCAACAGTGATGAGCAAAACACTTCATGCAAAACTGAAATTAACACAGAAACCTCTGAAAACAAAATGTCCAAAACAAAGTAAACTTCACACATTTATTTCATCTTGCCTTCTACCATTCTTCTTCACGTGCAAAAGCATGGCAAATATTATTATGGTGCAGTGTGTAGAAAGGGGTTTATGGCTAGGGACTTGGCAATGCGTGTTTTTAAATACATAAATGAACCCATAGCATGCTGGTTCCAGGCAGGTGCAGGTGCACTGTTCCCACATGCACACGCACTGCTCCGAGGTTGATTGGTGTGCCTGGAGAATCGCGCATTCATCTGCAAATGTGAGCGGATCAGTTAATCCCTGGAATGCCGAAGGAAAGCTACAAGGGACACTAGCCGGACACTTTTAAAGTTTGACCTGTCAGTAGACGTCTCTTCTTGCTGAAGAGACCCAAAAAGGTAAGCAGAGGAGACGTCGGTTTTGGAGTGGTGGCACTGAAGTTCAAAGTTCAAAGTTTATTGTCATGTGCACAGTAAGGAAACACGTTTCCCTGTACAATGAAATTCTTTCTTTGCTGTCCACACTAAATGACAAAACCAACGTATAAAGATAAACATAAATAATAAGTAGCAGATAGATAATAAGTAACAGAGGCAGCGTAAAGTATAAAAACAGAATAGAAGTATAAAGTGTAATGTGCAGGTAGGTGTGTGATGGACAAGTTCAATACAGTTGTGTGAGGTCGATAGAATGAGGTGGCCCATGGTTATAAACTCCAGTCAGTTATTTAGGAGTCTAATGGCCTTGGGAAAGAAAGTTCTTTAGCCTGGAAGTTCTGCATCTCATACTTCTAGATAGAGATAGATAGATAGATAGATAGATAGATAGATAGATAGATAGATAGATAGATAGATAGATAGATAGATAGATAGATAGATAGATAGATAGATAGATAGATAGATAGATAGATAGATACTTTATTAATCCCAATGGGAAATTCACAATTCTATACCTCCTGTCTGAGGGTAGAAGTGTGAACAGTTCGTGTTGGCGTTGGGTGGGGTCCCTGAGGATCGAGGCAGTTCTCCTGCGGACTCTGCAGTTGTAGATGCTCTGCTGAGAGGGCAGTGGGGTCCTGGTGATCTTCTCAGCAGTTTTTACCACTCTCAGCAGGCGTTTGCGGTCCATAGCAGTAGTGTTGCCGTACCACACGGTGATGCAGCTGGTCAAGATGCTCTCAACAATGCAGCTGTAAAAGTTGCCGAGTATCTTAGTCGACATACCAAACTTCCACAGCCTCCTCAGAAAGTACAGCCACTGTTGAGCCCTCTTGACCAGCTGTGTGGTGTTAAGTGTCCAAGTGAAGTCCTCACTGATGTAGACACCCAGGTATTTAATGCTGCTCACTCTCTCCACTTCAAGCCCTCGGATGAACAGTGGCCAGTGAGGTATCATCTCCTTCATCTTGTCTGTGTTGAGGGTGAGGTTGTTGTCCTCACACCATGACACCAGACTGTCCACTTCCCTCCTGTAGGCCGCCTCATCCCCACCAGTGATGCGTCCTGTCACTGCAGTGTTGTCTGCGAATTTTAGGATGATGTTATCTTTGTGGGAGGTGACACAGTCGTGGGTGAACAGGGTGTAGAGGATGGATCATTTATTTCTGTTTATTTATTGATAGTTTTTAACATGTCACCTGATTTTATGGATTATTTAATTTTTTGCACTTTGTTTTAGTAAAAGCACTTATTTCACTTTTACATCAACTCCTCGCTGTCTGTGTGTGTTCTTATTTGCCTGGCTCATCCTCGGTTTTGTTCTCGACAGATACGGGTTTAAGCCGCCAGGAAATGTGGAGCCAACCTGGACCATCACATGAGAGCACTTATCTGCAAGTACTTCAGAGGAGCTTCTCCACTGCTAAAATCCTTTGGCTTCGGTTTGTGGCTGCCAGGAGGCCTCTCAAAGTTTCCTGGTCTGGAATGGCTTACAGAGTTAGGAAAAGTGAGCACACAGAGTGTTATCCCTGACCCGAAATGAGCAGTGTGAGACAAAACTGGCAGCGTGAAAGTGGAGACAATACAAGCCAGTATTACTGTCAGAGGAGATTAAAGGCATATTACCGACGCGTACGCCTGTATTAGCGCCAGAGAAAATTAAAGGTATATTACGGACGTACAAGCCAGCGGACGTACAAGACGGTATTACTGTCACAGAAAATTAAAGACACACAATACACGGCGGCAGCCCACGAAGAACGGTCAGCTCAGCAAGTAAACATCAACAAAAGAAAGGCTGAAAGAAAGAAAAATACGACCAACAAACAGAATGAGGTCAAAGTCCCTTGCCATTTAATATAGACTGTTTCTACTAATGTTTATGCACTACTGTTCTAGCGCCCGTTATTGTAACGGGCTAAATGACTAGTTTATAAATAAAATTATATCTTGAGTAAGAATGCCATTTACTCTCCAAATCTGTATTATTTCACTCGTAACTTTTCAGTAGGTCATTACAAGCAGAGCAGTGAAATTGAAAGAATTGTGATAAAATTGAAAGTGTTTAAGTCATACCTTCATAATATAATGTATTTCACCTCAGCATATGGAGATAGCAAAAGGATTAAGAAAAACTGAAAGTGCATGTCCTCTGAAAGTTAATAATAATATGTTTTATTTATGTAGCACCTTTCATACACTCAAGGACACTTTACAATTCAATAAACACATTAACAAAACAATAGAAATCACATACAAGAAAATGAAGAATACTAATAAGTTGATCATCTTTGCTTTATGTGACTTTATTGTGGACAATTCCCACATGCTCTGTGCTATTCTTGGGAGAGTGTGATAGCAGAGAGAAACTGACAGAAAAAAAATATACAAATAACCTGAGGTCATTACAATATCAGTCACTACCTGAGCAATAAAAAAATGGAAAATGAGACGGACCAGTCATGTCAGGGGTAAATCACAACTGAACAATTAAAGAAAAGATCAGTTAGATTTAAATACACAAAGGTGACAGTACTACCGCTATATGTGAGTTCATTCACAAAAGAGATTTCCTATGCTCTCTTAAAGTAACTCTGTAGATCCTTGGTCAGACAGACGTCAATTTTTTATTGAACTAAAATAAAAAATAGAAAAGTTAGTTCTTTTTTGCTTTGAAATGAGGAGCAATAAGCAACTCAGTAGCTATAAAGGCAAGTGCTTTATAATTGCCTTTGTGATACTGATTTACTGTAAATGTAAGGTGCAGAAATAAAAAAATAAAATCAATAGTACTCATAACAATAATTGTAATAATAATAATACATTCTATTTATATAGCACCTAAAATTGATTTATTATCATATTTAAAGGCTTCAGAAGTAGGCAAATATGTCAGAAATTAATTTTACAGTAAATCAATAGTAAAGCAGTATTTAGGTTAAGAAATTAAGGAAATCACCCAGCTGTCATCAACCAAAAGAAGTCGTACGGCTGAATGTCCTGCATGCACCTGACATTATAGGACATTACACAGTTATTACCAAATACTGGGCAGCACTCCATTTCTGAAAATAACACGTCAAACACCTCACATCGCATGTTCTTTTACTAGTTCAAGAGGTATCCTTTTGCATCTTCATCCTGTCATCTTCTCTCCCGCTGTTTTGCTTCTTTGCCTGTTTTTTTGAATCCTGGTGTGCAAAGTAGTCTCACAGTGCACCTCGTACTCGTGCCAAGTTTTCTTTGAAACTTCAAATCCGTTCAGAATTAACTACATCTCCATGCTTTCACACTGCCAACCAAGAACTGGCAGGGCTTTGTGTGTGTCTGCTGGTCTCAGGTTATCATGCCTTTCACTCTCGGGTATCTTTACGCTACTCCTTCTGCCGGAAACTTCTTTAATTATTTCCATCTGTTTACATGGTCGTTGTACATAACTAGAAATAAAAGTGCACATTTAAAAATGTACATTTTTGAAAATGTGCATTGTATTAAATTTCAAAAGCTGCATCAGGTCTGTGTTATTGGCAAAATACACTGCAATACAACTTCTTGCCAGTCTCTTAAAATAAACCAGGAAGCATGATCCTGCAAAGTTTAGTACTCTAGGTTCATTACCATTAATTCATTCAGTAGTTCATTGTTCATATTTTTTCATTTAATTCCAGTGTTGCAATGCAATAAGAATGAAACCAACTCTTTCACAGAAGGAAAAGAGTAATTCACCTGTCCCAAGTCAAAAACAAAGAGATATTTTTTTTTATTATTAAATGTTTGAGACTGTAATTCTCATAGCTACTGTATTTACCTTCCCCTTTGTTTTCATTAGAGCACACAAACAAAATGAAAAGTGTAGTAAAGCCTCCTTAAAAATCCCACAAAGTAGTCTTAGACTTTTGCTAGCCTGCCCAGAAATAGCCTCACCCCAGGCAACCAGCCCCCAAACTCCACAGGCAGGCTTTGGTCTTTAAAGGCCCAAATGGGATCTAGCTTCAAATGTTCAAAATACTTCTTTAAATTTCCCAAAATATACAAAAATGCATACAAAATGGGAGAGGAACCTCTGGCTTGAAAGACAAGTTCAAATACAATGTATTTATAAATGAACAAATGTGTATTGTGTTCATAAAAATTACTTATGAACACTTTAAAATCACTTTATTTTCTTTTTTCTGGTGCCTCTTGGCTCACTGGCATGACTAACATCCAACATATGACAATACCATTCAAACTGTCTTGATGTCTAGTTATGGAAGATGTCAAGCTTTTTGGGGTTCGTCACAAACTTTGACCCAACAGACCCCAAAAATGCATTATTTTATGCGATTTATGGACCATATTTTGTCCAGAAAATTTCACCATTACAGTACCATAGATACTCGCGTATAAGTCAAAAAATTTATGCCTTAAAATTCATTCAAAAAAACAGGGTTGACTTATCCGCGGGGCAACACAATTGTCCATAGAATTTGGGTAATGACATTGTACACTCAACGCTTCACGGTGTTCAGTCACCAGTCATCTGCCATTCCCCATGGTCCTTGAAATAATTATAAGCCAGCAATACTATTGCTAATTAGCCAGTTTTTTTCTAATTTCATTAAATAATTCTTTAAACTGTGAAATACTTGAATTTGAGCATTAGCTTTTGCAGGTTTTGGATAACAAACATACCATTAGCTGCCACGTGCAACCAGATTTGGAATCAAAAGAACCAAGGCAACGCACGCTATCAATGCGATGCAAGCGCAGCCCACGATTCAAAAAATTTCTCTGCCTACCTGTTTGTCTCGTCTGACAGTAGCTGAAATGCAGCATCAGGAGAGAGCAGCCTGAAGTAGTCCAGCAGCGGGTGATCTGTCATGTCCAACAGCAAGCCATGCTGTCTTTTGAAGTCCGATAGCCAGTTTGGCTCCCACGGATCAATGTCTGGGTATTCCTCTCACGCGAACCTTGCCGTAGCTGCATCGGCTGCGTGAATGCGTTCAGCTGGCAGCCGATCAGCTGGCGCGGCATTGGCTGGTGTCTGATCAGCTGATGCCGGCTTCTCACTCTCTTGCTCGATTCCTGATCACTGTCAATAAAATCCGATTCTGAAAAATCAGAGTCCGACTCAGCGATAATGTGCAAAACATCACTGCCGAGTGTTTTCTTTTCTGCACTCTCTTCGCTCCCTTGTGATATATCGACACCATCTTGCTTTTGTTTACATTTCTTTACATTTCGCAACTCATGCACACGCAAGGATTAGTTGCCGGGTCAACGGGTCTAGCATTTCTCTAAGCACAGAGGGAATGCCTGTGACGTGACAATGAGTTTTGTCGCCATTAACAGCTGATTGCCGCCCTCTATCTCTCGACTTATACGCGGGTCATAACAAATTTCGTAATTTTCGGCTTAAAAATACACTCGACTTATACGCGGGTCATAACAAATTTCGTAATTTTCGGCTTAAAAATACGCTCGACTTATCTGCGAGATCGACTAATACGCGAGTATCTACGGTATATAAAATGTAAACCACTGGGTGTGTTCAGAAACAATCAAAAGGACTTGGATATGCCACATCAACCTACCCCAGGGGTTCACCCGCTAATGGGATATGAAGGGACAAAGCTAATCCTCTTTTACCTAGAAATAATGGAGATCAGTAATATAGGCATGTGGAGTGTCATGTTATGCTATTTTGAGGTTGCTGAATACAAATATATTTTAGATATTTGAGTTCTTTACCAGGAGACTTAGCCCTCGATGAGCTACTCTAAGAAAGTTAAAAATGACAAATTTCAAACTTAATCATGTGGGGTATCACTTGTTTCAAGATTAGTGATTAAGAATGTGATGTTATTTTTTTATTTGTGATCCTTTACTAGGGATACAGCCTTTTATGAGCCTCTTTTAAAGGGTGAAAAATGAGAAATTTCTATTACAATTTACTTTAAACTTGATGCACACATTTTAATATTTTGCATATTTGATGCAACTGTTTATGTTTATTATGTATTTCTACTTCTTAAAGAAAATCACAGCATCTCTTATGAACACCCTTAATTAGGGTGGCTTATGCTGATTCAAATATTTTTTATAATTCCCAAAAAAGAAAAAATAAGGCAACCCAGGAAAAACAAATCTTAAACAAAATCAAATACTCGAGTCTACGAAATCGATAATCACTCTTCAGATCTTAATGAAATATTGCTAAGAACATCTCTATTACCTGAATTTAATGACAGAGGGTGGGGTCCCAGCAGTAGTGATGTCACAGTGACCACACCTCTTGGGCGGGGTTCTACCAACAAAACACAACGAATGTAAATACAGTGATCCCTCGCTATATCGCGATTCGCCTTTCGCGGCTTCACTCCATCGCGGATTTTATATGTAAGCATATTTAAATATATATCGCGGATTTTTCGCTGCTTCGCGGGTTTCTGCGGACAATGGGTCTTTTAATTTCTGGTACATGCTTCCTCAGTTGGTTTGCCCAGTTGATTTCATACAAGGGACGCTATTGGCAGATGGCTGAGAAGCTACCCAACTTACTTTCTCTCTCTCTCTCTCTCTTGCGCTGACGTAGGAGGGCGTGAGCAGGGGGGCTGTGTGCAGCTGCTTCCTGAAGGACATGCTGCACGGAGCTTCGCATACTTAAAAGCTCAAAGGGCACGTATTGATTTTTTATCTCTCTCTAACTCTCTCTCTGCTCCTGACAGAGGGGGTGTGAGCTGCCGCCTTCAACAGCTTTGTACCGGCGGTGCTTCGCATACTTAAAAGCCAAAAAGCCGTATTGATTTTTTTTTGACTGCTTGCTTTGCACTCCTTTGAAAAGGAAGATATGTTTGCATTCTTTTAATTGTGAGACAGAACTGTCATCTCTGTCTTGTCATGGAGCACAGTTTAAACTTTTGAAAAAGAGACAAATGTTTGTTTGCAGTGTTTGAATAACGTTCCTGTCTCTCTACAACCTCCTGTGTTTCTGCGCAAATCTGTGACCCAAGCATGACAATATAAAAATAACCATATAAACATATGGTTTCTACTTCGCGGATTTTCTTATTTCGCGGGTGGCTCTGGAACGCAACTCCCGCGATGGAGGAGGGATTACTGTACACTTGAATACATATTGCATAACCATTGAACAATAAATAAGCACCCTGCGGTGGGCTGGCACCCTGCCCGGGAGTTGTTCTTTGCCTTGCGCCCTGTGTTGGCTGGGATTGGCTCCAGCAGACCCCCGTGGCCCTGTAGTTAGGATATGGTGGGTTGGATAATGGATGGAATAAATAAGCACAACAATATTAACAGAAAATACATGGTGGCGGACGGCTGGGGCCCTTGCCCAGCCGGGATGCCTCTCCCATGTATGGATCGGGGGAGCAAGCCTGGTCTGGACAGTACCCCGGGTTGCACCAATGCCTAGGACTCCATGGGAGTTGGAGTTTGGAACAGCCCTGTTGGGATCCGTGGGGGCCGCAAGTGGGGGCTGTAGCTGCTGCTGAGCCCTACAGAGCAGCTCCTCCACCATACCCAGATGTGCTGCTGGGAATGGGCCATCAAGCACCAGGAGCACTTGTTATAAAATGAGCCAGCAGCTACTACTCAGGGAGCCAGAGTCACGACGAGGAGCGAAGAAGCCTGCCGAGGAGGAGTGGAGGAGAAAGAGAGAAGAAGAAAAAGTAAAAAGTATTGTGCTTGAGACTGTGTTGTGCCTGTGAGAAACGAGGAAGGCATTTTCCAACGAGGTAAAGAAAATAAAAACATTTATTTGTTTTATCAGTGTTCCTCCAGCGTCTGTCTGTGTCGGGTTGTACGCTGGTATAGCACCATCTATTGTCACAACATAAAAAACATGAACAATAAAGGAGAAAATAAACACAAGCTAGGGAATTATCCATTGCTTTAACTCAACAACTTTGAAGTGAATTTCAATAATTCTGTACAGTATATACTGTAGCTCTTGTTTACAGTATATATGAGATAGCTACCTTGATGCCATACTACATGAGTGTACACTGGAACAACATTTACTTTTTATATAATCTTAAAAAACTGAATCACACTCTGTGGAATTCAAAAAAAGAATAAACATGGCACAAATTTGACTAATTATTGAAAACCCTCAGTCACAGTAGTCCTGTAAAACTAAGATCGTGAACCACTGTATTAATTTATAATATGGTAGAAATCGTCTGAACTGTAATAAGTAACATGTTTACAATGTATTGATTGGTAACTACGACAAAGAACACAGGTTAGTATCCACACAGCCATTGTATACAGCTATGCTTCAGAACTTTATTTGTATTTGTGCGTTGAATAAGGAGATGGCAACTTTAAAAGTTTTAGTAGGCCCCCGATACTCAAATGCCCAGTATGTTTTAATGAGAACTGGCAATATTAGCATGTAGCAGTAAGCTTTTTTTATTAAGCTGTATATTAAAGATTTGAAAGATTTAAAGACTGGTTTCAGTGATAGTATTTGTACTGACACGCAAGAAAATATTTTGGATGTTTTACTCACTGATTTTAAAAGTTGAATTTAAACACATATTAGGACTGTAAATCATTATCCATCAGTCTTTAATTTATATCACTCCATTCACACCATAATTTATTTTACATTGTAAACAAAAAATACTTTTCTTGAGTATGCTACTAGGTCAAAGAAATAATTTGCGTGGTGAAAAACAAAAGACTAATTGGCCCTGATAGTAGCCTGCAACTAAACAGCAGGCCTAGGACCTCATTTCCTAAACTTGCATAGTCACGGTGAGTACTTGCCTATTTAACGTGTGGAACGCCATTACAATGCCGAATCAAAACAAAACAACAAAAATGCTAGATGCAATGGGCAAAAGCAAAGAAATCTTGTGAACCAAAACAATAAGTAGAGGGTGGGTGAAATGACAGTGTGTGGAAGGGTAGAACTGATGATCTTATCATGTTTCCAGGAGAGAAACATCGGATGTAATTTCTTCCCTAGAAGTGAACATCGATTTAAAGAGTAAAGCAGCAGTGATTAAAAAAAAAAATCATCAAGTTTTTAGCAGTGATAAAATGCAAAAAGTAGCATGTGGAAAAAACCATGACAAGTCCTGTCACTAGACTATAAAAAGAAAGGTAAAGAGCAGAGCTACTGTACATGCAGCTCTCAAAAGCTTGCTTCAAATCCCCACATTTTTAAAGTCACTGTGAGCACCTGCCTATTTTAACTGGCTCCTAAATAAAAATTAACACTGCACAGTTCTATTTTACTCATTTAAACAAAACTGGAGTGTTTACTTGAACTAAAGATATGGCCATGCTTACAGGTTTGCTTTTATAGCATCCTAAAATGGGGGCTAAGACCGTCTAATCATATCCTGTGACATTACACGTGTCCACAACAATACAATGACTATCACATCATGTGCAAACAGTTGTTTTACATTTTGACATGGCCACCCTCTTGGACCCCTGTAAATGTGGGGGCGTCACTAGCAAATAAAGGAAATTAAAACAGAAGAAATCATATCATAAAATAAACAAAAAGAGCTGAAAATGTGTTTCTGCATCAGTCGCAGCTGTAATGATGTCATACAATACACTGTTGAAAATCTTGTTCACAGAAACCAAGTACAGTGGAACCTCGGATGACGACTGTAATTCGTTCCAAAACTCTGGTCGCAACCCGATTTGGTTGTGACCTGAAATAATTTCCCCCATAGGATTGTATGTAAATACAATTAA
This sequence comes from Erpetoichthys calabaricus, assembly GCF_900747795.2. Classification (NCBI taxonomy): domain Eukaryota; kingdom Metazoa; phylum Chordata; class Cladistia; order Polypteriformes; family Polypteridae; genus Erpetoichthys; species Erpetoichthys calabaricus. Next base: position 24,281,275 of record NC_041409.2, on the reverse strand, counting down.
TCCATTCTGGACCGTACCAGCTGTATGTAAATATATATTTTTTTAAAGATTTTTAAGCACAACAATAGTTAATTATTATACCATAGAATGCACAGTGTAATAGTAAACTAAATTTACTTACTTCTTCTGTAATGTTTACTTCTTCTGCTTGGGCTCTGTCTCTCGCTCGCTCATGATCGCTCTTGCTCACGCTCTCTCTCTCTCGCTCTCTCTCTCGCTCGTGATCTGTCTTGCTCGCGCTCTCTCTCTCGCTTGCTTGCTCATGATCTCATGCTCTCTCTCTCTCTCTCGCTCACGCTCTCTCTCTCTTGCTCTCTCTCTCGCTCGCTCATGATCTCTCTTGCTCACGCTCTCTCTCTCTCGCTCTCTCTCTCGCTTGTGATCTCTCTTGCTCGCGCTCTCTCTCTCTCTCGCTTGCTTGCTCGTGATCTCATGCTCTCTCTCTCTCACTCGCTCTCGCTCTCTCGCTCGTGCTCTCTCTCTCTCACTCGCTCTCGCTCTCTCTCTCGCTCACTGCACAGGGAATGCACATGGAGAGACTGAACACGTGCGGAAATCATCGGCGCGTATGAACTGGAAGGGAAACTGGCTTGTTCATCACCCGAGTGTGTGGTTGTGAGCAGATGTAAAGTTTGGCGAACTTTTTGGTTGTAACCCGATTTGTACATGGTCCGAGACGTTCGTGACCCGAGGTTCCACTGTACTGCAAGAACTTTGTGAATGATGCCCTGATGATATCACCAAAAGAGCAGTAAAAAATAAGAAGAATTTGAACTTTACATATTCTTCTTCACAAATTGAGGAGAAAGTTAATGTAGTTCATTTTATTGTGCTGCAGGCATTGACAGTATCCAGAATCTGTGAACTAGATTATATTACTCATTACAGAAGACATCCATACGCAAATTTAAAACTAAACTCCCAAATGCTATGGTGGTGCAGCAACCACAACCATGACATGAGGTGGAAAAGTAACAACAGTTCAGATAATCAATACATTCAATTTGAATTCAGGGTATCATTCAGTGATTGAATGATGTTGGACAGATTATCAGAAAATTGTCAGTTTTAAGGAGCAATGTGTGGAGAATGTGACACTGCTTTGAATTATTGGCACTTCTCTTAACATTATGTAATTAAGCATATTTGATCATTGCCATTAAAATAAACCTGTTGAGTGCCTACAATAGCACAAAATATACATGGATTAACATATTTGTGTACTTCTTAAAATCTACAAGTAGACTGGTCATTTTTGTTTTGGTAAACATTTTATTAATGTGATATCCTTGCTGACACCAACCACACTTTTCAGTGGTGGGCCTAGCCTTTGACTAAAAAGTCTAACTGTAAGGCAGCAGCTTGGTGGCATCCTTGAACACACAGGAGGTATTGACTACTGTGGTCTATTTTGACCAGGTGGTAACATAGCCAAGGAGGTTTCAAGTGGCCCATGAAGTTTTCTTTCTCCATGACACAGCTGCCTGTAAATGCTAATGAGCCTGGTCTGCCACAAACTAAGTTTAGCTTGAGGCTGCAGGGAATCCAGTTTACCATGGTGTGGCATGTAGAAGGACTACAATAATCTTGCTGTTAGTAGAGGCTATGTACCAGCAGGAAGTTCTATGCACTGTTTCTTCTTTTTACTTGATGATACTAGCTGGTTGTTTAAGGGCCGGTTTATACTTCATTCTCAGAACGCATTCATGCACGCATCAAGAATGCATTCCCAGCATTCCTTTGAGGAGTCTTCTCAGCATGGCCTCAGAAATTAACGCGATGCGTGTGTGTGTTGAATACCAACAAAATATGTGACGTGTGTGTTCAACTTTTGGTATGTTACGTCAGCATCATTGTCTACTATTAACATGCGACAGCAGGCTTGCAGATCCAACAACAACAAATCTGCTTGTTTTGATGTTTGATGAATGGTTTGATGTGGTGAAGCAAATCATCAAACATAAATGCTAACATACAAATGTCTTCATGGTGCTTTTCTTCATCCATTTCTCGCATATTCCCCATCATAATGATGCAATATATTTAAAGGTATCACATTGTGTTGTCATCTTTTTTTTTTACCTTTGCAAAAGCATCAGAATGCAAATAATTTTTATCAATTTTCCTAACACTACTCACAACACAGCAAAACCAGATGTTGTTTTCTCCTTGTGATGATTTCTTGCACTGACTCCTGGTGGAATCCTTTAGATTTACTTAAAGTACGCACGCAAGTACAGACAGTGCACTGCTTGTGTAGTGGCAGCATCCTCAACCTCATGTGTCGTGTTCATTAAGCAGATCCCTGGCCTCAGAAACCAGTCTCAGACATTAAACTCATGCTAAAATGTATGTCTATAAGACACCATATCACATATCTAGGATCAACAACAACAGAGGATGGAGAGCTAGATTGAGAAATAAACCATGGAATGTAGTCATGCTGGAAAAACTGGAAAAAGGTATCCGGAGTTTATATGACTAAATGGTAAAGTGTATAAAACAGTGTCTAAATCAGAAATCTTGGAAGTTACAGAAAAAGGATATTGAGATGGATGTGTGGAATAAAAAATCTTGATAAAATCAAGATTGAGCGAATAAGTGGTGAAGTTAAAGTTGGGGAAATCTCTAAGTAAATACAGAAAAAAGGGTAAAAGTGGTACGGGCATATAATCAGAAACGAGGTAAACATATTGGGGAGAAGAATCATGAATATGGACGTGTCATGGAAGAGTAGAAGAAGACAACCGGAGGGAAACAGTGTTAAGGGGGACCTATGGGGAAAAGGGAATCAGGCTAGGAAGTGTAAAACAAATGAGAAAAGAGGAGGCTGGTCTAATATAGCAACTTCACATGGAAGTGGAACAACCTTTAAAAGAAGAAGAATGTATTTGCTTACCTAGGTTATATTCTGACATTAAGATGTAAGCAGAAGACAATATACAGTAAATGACTGGAAGAATGAGATGTAATCAGAAGTAAGCCTATGTTTATTGCTGTGAAATCAGTTCTAATCATTTATCTATACCAAAGTAGACCTGATATTTGTAGTCAGAAAATTGAAATACACTCACTAATTCAGGGTCTGTCAAGAATCTCATGTGATCTGGAAGCGTACCACGCTTGCTTTTAATTCCATCGCAGTGGTGCAATGCATGTAAAGCAACACTACGGCAACCATTACTGAAATGGTGGTAAAGCAAAGATAGAGAAATACATGGAAATACTGGAATGGCTGTAAATCTTGTTTCTAGAAGAATTCTGATAACATCAATAGGATCCTCATGTTCTCTAATCCCTAATGGAGTAATGAAAAATGGAAATATAGACCAAATAATGCTAATAAAAATTAAAAACAAAATGGAATCGGATGTATGCTACACCTTTATCATGTTGATTAAATAAAAAGCTCATCTGAATGACTGTCCAGTTGGCACTGTCTCTATTTGATGAAGAGATAAATGATAAGACTGGTTTCTGCCAACTATAGCCCAGCAGCTTGGGCAGGATTCCTAAATACTTAAAAATGCTTAATGGTTCAACAACACCTTTAAAAAGATGCTTGTCAGCTTTTACTGTTGTTATTTTTTCTCTTTTCCTTTCTTTTTTATGTTCATTTCACTTTCCTGGAGTGACCATCTGGGTTTTTAATGAAGCCAAGTTAGTATGAGTGACAGTGAATGCTTTAGACAAAGCCAGCTTGTTTCAGACTTCATTAATCTGCACTAGCATGGCCAAAATGCTTTACTGGATCTTACGAGATCCATGAGGTCCTGCATGATAGTTTCAGTTCCAGCAGGCTCAATTTATTCATTTTTAAATTTGTTTATCACTTTAGGGCTGAATATGAGCCAGAACCTATTCAACCAACAAAGGGCAAATGGTATGATCTGGACTTCCATGTTACTCCAGGCTGCTGTATATCAAAGACACACTGAAATTTTCAAATAAGCACACCTGTGCACACATATTCAAACATGGTCAGATTGACATTGCCAGTGTGACACAAGTGATAAGGAAAACTGCTAACACAGGGGCCTTAAGGGTTTGCTGTGCTGCATCCATTAGTCATACATGCCTACTAATCAAGTACCTGCCATTGCCTGGGTATATCTGTATAACGGGTTAAGATAAGGAAGAAAAAGCTGAAATGCTTTACCACAGTACAAGATAGACATAGCAGCACTTGAAGCTGTGCAGAGGAGGGCAACCAAGTGCATCCCAGGCAGTAAGGCCAGGTCATGCTCTGACAGACTTAGACCTGTTTAGGTCTTGAGCAGAGGAGATTGTGTGGAGACCTCATCCAGGTAATTACCATTAAGCCGGTTTTAATAAACAGGTGTTTTTGTTATGCTAGTTCTGAATAACAGTGACTCAGTATGCACTAAAGAATTGTGTTTCATTCTGTTTCATTGTGGCTTATCTTTATTATACTTAGTATTGATATGCAGGTGCACACTTTCATTGATTTTTTCAAAATTGTTGTTTTAAATCATATTTAGTGTCATCAGTTAATTTTAGAGTTACTGGCATGTGTACAAAATGCAATGAAATTCCTGTTTGTACCTTTGACCAACACGTACCACCCTGATTTTGCTTCATTGGGGTATGTATAATATAACATCATAAAATAACAAGTTTTGGTGAGTGCATAAAGCAAAGTTATGTTTCGTCTACAGTTTCGGGGAAACTTTCTTTTTCATGCAATTTCGCAACCTCAAAACTCACTAAAAAGGGTGTTTTGGAGTTTTAAAAGTTTTTCGGCTGGTTAAAAGAAAGGAACATTGCTGCTTAATCATTTGGGAACACTGTACACCTAATTTAGACTCATATATATGACACAGAAAAGGGTCTTTTGGAAATTCAATTTAGCTAAACACAACCCATAATGCAATAAAAAGACAAAGGATATAATGCAGCAAGGCAATGAAATTGTTAGCAAAATTAGTTGAGAAAAAAATGGCACACTTGTGGTGTTAGAAGAGACACTGCATTGGAAAAACCTTTTCTGCAGGCTGATAAAGGTGTCCTCCCATCTGCCCTAGTGCACTCCTGTTGTTTGATGGGACTTGTAGTCTCCACGTTGGCATTGTTTTTAGGGTTTGGGCCTATGTAATTTTACTTGGTTCATGAGATTTTTACATTTTGAAAGCTTAATTTTCATGATTTTTTTATTTAAATTGTAAGTGCATCATATCGCCATTTGAGGAGCCACTGTGGGCAGTTAAGTAGAAGGGACCACCTCCTGAATCTCATAATCACAGTGCAGCGCAGATATGGGTCTGATCAGTAAACAAGTACAGTTAGATAGTCTTGACTTCAATACTCTGCTTTCAGCTCATAGCTCTTTTGTCTAAAACCTTTACTCTCTTAAACCTTTAGCCTGTAGGGTAGGTTATGTTGTGTTAAAGCAGGCCTGAAAACTGATGGCTGAAACCATTCGACTCAGAGGATTAAAATATCTTTTTTTTTTTATAAATGTAAGAAACATGTACGTGCTAGTCATCAAGATGATTATGATAAAATAAATGCTGTGGATTCATCTGTGATCAAATTATGGCCTTGTTACCTTCTGGGTGGGGATTTTATATACTGTATAGATAGATAGATAGATAGATAGATAGATAGATAGATAGATAGATAGATAGATAGATAGATAGATAGATAGATAGATACTTTATCTATCTATCTATCTATCTATCTATCTATCTATCTATCTATCTATCTATCTATCTATCTATCTATCTATCTATACAATATATAAAATCCCCACCCAGAAGGTAACAAGGCCATAACTTGATCACAGATGAATCCACAGCATTTATTTACAAGCCCCTTTGTGTTTATGTGAGATTTCTGTCATTGAGATGCTTTTCACTCGTACCAACATCTTCTCTGGCATTCATGCAAGTAAAGACTAACAGAAAATTTCTAACAACAGATCAAATTCAAATTTTTTTGGTATTTTTATGTTGTCACTATTTGTTTGGTATAGTGCCTTTTACAGTAAAACAATACACTAACTGTACATATAGGGTGATTAGCAGGATTAAGTTAAACATAAAACTGTGTTTCATTTTGGCCTAAATCTGTGGCATAAAAAGATAAAAGCAACAGTTTTATAATCAGGGTTTCAGAAAGCTAAATAAATGTCTTTTGAGGCAGTAAAACTCTGAGAAAACCAGCCCATCTGGCACAAGTTTCTAAGCGGCGCACATGACTCATCTGGAGGGCGTAGGTGTAGTGGGGTCTTAAAGATGGTTCTGAAATGGACAGGAGGGCAACGCATTTACCTGAGGAGTTTCACTTTTATGTATTTTTCTTTCTAGCTCATTGTTCCGTTTGATGTTATGTTTTTATACTTTTAGAGTTTGCATTTTTCAGTTTTTATGTTCCAGTGGTAATCTTTTGTTAACTGATTTTAAGTACTGATATGCTCATCTTACATAAAAAGTTTAACAAGCAGCCTTCAGGGGAAGTAACAAATGACCCTTAATTAAAAGGTAACCTTGAATAAATGTATATTTTGTAAGATTTAAAAGAGGCCTATAAAGTGCACATTTATTATATTTTTTCTGTAAATCACTTTATTATCTTTTGACTTATCTGGACAGAAATCATTTGCTTTAACAACCATGAAGACGACTTCCATGGACCTGACTATTGCACTGTTTGTTAATCTGACTAAAGAGCTTCTACGAGTTACTTCTGAGACCTTCTTTAAAAGCAGATTTTATTCTTCTGTGCAACTTCAGAACTGGGAATGATCTTTTTAACTCCATGTATCGTTTGAGTTCTTATTTATTTTTTCTTTATTGTCTTGTGATAAACGTCTGTAGCATACTTCATATAGAACTGTCTATTACTACACTTTGTAGAAATAAGAATTCCAGTGTGTTAGCAATTCTCCTTTGGCCATGCTCTCCTTCTCAAGGGTGGGGTTTGATTTGTCTTCAATCCTTTTTTGTATAAATTGATCTATTTATATGGAATGATTACAATAAAATTAATAAATAAAATTTAAAAAAAAGAATTCCAGTGTCTTACCTGCAAATTATAAATATCTGTAGGATACATCACACAGAAAGTCAAACTGGAAATTTCTTTTTTAAAAAACAGTCTGTAACCAAACCCCAATAAAAAAAAAGTTTACAGGTGGTCTTTCAATGTACTGTGGGTAACGTCTGAGGAATCAAGATGTTTATTTAAATCAGCTACCCCTTAAAAACAGCTCTGGTATTCTTTTTAAAACAATAAGAACTCCAGATTCCAATAATCTATTAGAAAGTTTTGTTTTTTTAGCCATGGTGCTCAAAATAATGCTTGAGATGAAATAATTAATTGCAAAATATGTTTTTAGAATTCAAATAGACTGACCACACAAGAAATGGAAAAGAGGTGTTATCCACAATTCCACCAACTATACGACCCCCATTATTGGAATGGGTTTGTATTTTCTATTTTATTCAATTGTTGGACTACCTAATAGAATTACACCTATCAACCACAACATTCCAACGATACACAGGTGAAGTGAATAGCATTGATTATCTCACAACAATGGCACCTGTCCAGGGGTGGGATATATTTGGCAGCAAGGGAACATTCAGTTCTTGAAGGTGATGTGTTGGAAACAGGAAAAACAGGCAAGCGTAAGGATCTGAGCGACGCTGACAAGGGCCAAATTGAGATTGTAGCTAGATGACTGAGTCAGGGAATCTCCAGAAAGGAAAGTCTTGTGGAGTGTTCCCAGCAGGCAGTGATTAGCACCTACAAAAGTGGTTCAAGGAAAGACAACTAGGGAACTGGAAACAGGGTCATGGGTGCCAAAGGCTCATGGACGTACATGGGAAACATAAGTTAGCCACTCTGCACAAATTGCTGAAGAACTTAATGCTGGCCATGCGAGAAATGTTTTAGAACAAACACTGAATTGCACTTGCTACATTTCAGGCTCTGTAGCCACAGACTGGCCGGAGCTGACCCCTGTCCACTGCTGAAAGTGCCTATAAAGGGCAATGAAAGGAGGTGGCCTGGTCTGACAAATCAGATTTTATTTTAGATCATGTGAATAGCTGGGTGTGTGTGTTGTTTACCTGGGGAAGAGATGGCACTAGATAGACAGATAGATAGAAAAATAGATAGATAGATAGATAGATACTTTATTAATCCCAAGGGGAAATTCACATACTCCGGCAGCACCTTACTGATACAAAAAAAAAAAAAAATTAAAGATTGATAATAATACAGGTAAAAACAGACAATAACTTTATATAATGTTAATGTTTACCCCCCCCCCCCCCCCCGGGTGGAATTGAAGAGTCGCATAGTTTGGGGGAGGAACGATCTCCTCAGTCTGTCAGTGGAGCAGGACAGTGACAGCAGTCTGTCGCTGAAGCTGCTCCTCTGTCTAGAGATGACACTATTTAGTGGATGCAGTGGATTTTCCATAATTGATAGGAGCCTGCTGAGCGCCCGTCGCTCTGCCACAGATGTCAAACTGTCCAGCTCCATGCCAACAATAGAGCCTGCCTTCCTCACCAGTTTGTCCAGACGTGAGGCGTCCTTCTTCTTAATGCTGCCTCCCCAGCACACCAACGCGTAGAAGAGGGCGCTCGCCACAACCGTCTGATAGAACATCTGCAGCATCTTATTGCAGATGTTGAAGGACGCCAGCCTTCTAAGGCAGTATAACCGGCTCTGTCCTTTCTTACACAGAGCATCAGTATTGGCAGTCCAGTCTAATTTATCATCCAGCTGCACTCCCAGGTTTTTATAAGTCTGCACCATCTTCACACAGTCACCTTTGATGATCACGGGGTCCATGAGGGGTCTGGGCCTCCTAAAATCCACCACCAGCTCCTTGGTTTTGCTGGTGTTCAGGTGTAGGTGGTTTGAGTCGCACCATTTAACAAAGTCATTGATTAGGTCCCTATACTCCTCCTCCTGCCCACTCCTGATGCAGCCCACGAGAGCAGTGTCATCAGCGAACTTTTGCATGTGGCAGGACTCCGAGTTGTATTGGAAGTCTGATGTATATAGGCTGAACAGGATCAGAGAAGTACAGTCCCTTGTGGCGCTCCTGTGTTGCTGACTACAATGTCAGACGTGTAGTTCCCAAGACGCACATACTGAGGTCTGTCTTTAAGATAGTCCACGATCCATGCCACCAGGTATGAATCTACTCCCATCTCTGTCAGCTTGTCTCTAAGGAGTAGAGGTTGGATTGTGTTGAAGGCGCTAGAGAAGTCTAGAAACATAATTCTTACAGCACCACTGCCTCTGTCCAAGTGAGAGAGGGATCGATGTAGCATATAGATGATTGCATCCTCCGCTCCCACCTTCTCCTGATATGCAAACTGCAGAGGGTCGAGGGCGTGTTGAACCTGTGGCCTCAGGTGGTGAAGCAGCAGCCTCTCCATGGTCTTCATCACATGTGATGTCAGAGCAACAGGCCGGAAGTCATTCAGCTCACTAGGACGTGATACCTTTGGGACTATTTGAAGAATGCAAGCTGGAGTAGGAAGAATGATGCTCAGGGCATCATGGGAATTCTTGGGTCCTGGCATCCATTTGGAGGTGACTTTAACACATACCACCTACCTAAAGATTGTTGCAGACAACATACACCCCTGTGTAGCAACTGTAAGCCCTGATGGTAGTGTCCTCATTCACCAGGATAATGCACGCTGCCACACTACAAAAATGGGTCAGGGATGGTTTGAGGAACGTAACAAAGAGTCTAAGGTATTGACTTGGCATCAAGCATCTGTGGAATGTGACAAAAAACAAGTCCAATCCATGGAGGCCCCACCTTCCAACTTACAGGATTTAAAGGATCTGCTGCTAACGTTTTGGTGCCATATACCACAGGATACCTTCGGAGGTTTTGTGGAGTCCATGCTTCAAGGGGTAAGAGCTGTTTTGGCAGCACGAGGGGGACCAATACAATACCAGGCAGGTGGTTTCAATCTTGTGGCTAATCTGTATAAACTAATAAAAACTTTGATGCTGCTATTCAAAATAATGCAAATAAATTAAGCGATTCAAGCATTCCTGGAGCTCAAACTGAATTATCACAAAGTGTTTGAGTATAGTTGCCTGCCGTAGGTGAATGCTTTAGTTTTCCTTCAGTCCTAGGCAAGTGACAACAATATGCCCCGATTCAGCAAAATTAAAATTACAATTCCTTCATAACTCGCGTTTCCTTTCCTTAAAATGGGCGATTATCTTCCTTACCTCAATAGATATATATATAATGCTTTATTGTCTCCTGGTGTCTTATGTACCCCAGGCATTCAATTCTTTTTATTATGTTTACCATTTGCCATATGAGCACCTAACCTTAAAGTTAGATTAATACGTTTTTTTCAGAAAATCCCTGATTTCATGAGTGGCCATTCCAACTTAGAAGTTTGTTGAAAGATTATTTGTACATAAAGACACCAAAGTATATTGCTGTTTTGAAAATGATTATATACTGTATTTGTTAATTATGTTAGTGCTATCAACTAAGTAATCGAGTTTTAGTAACACCCCTTCATTCTGGCAGATCAAATATGGCATCAATACCAATATGGCATCAAACAAAGGCATTTTTTAATAATAGAGTTCTGAAGCTCATTCAAGAGAATTATTGACCAATAAGGATATTGTAAAACCTATTTTACAGTGATCAGTCGAGTATGTGTGTAATGCTGGTTGAATATGAAACAACACTTATCCCTGCACTTATGAGGGTCTCAGAATAATGCTTTTGATTTGAATTATGACATCCATTAATTAAAGCATAAGTCTGGAATGGAGTTTTTGTTGGGGATTCAATGCAGCATTATATCTCTGGAAAACAGCTATGAAGCTAATAACCTGTTACTGAAGAACTTTCTGAAGTTGTTTTATTTCATAAAAAAACTATCTTCATTTTGGGATCACACATCTTTTGCTGGTCCAAGCTGACTTGTGAACGAGATAGACATACTTTATATTTAGACCGGTAAATAAACAAAACTTCCAAGGAAAGCCTAGAGATGGGCAAGCAGAAAGTCAAAAACATGAAGGAAACATTAGAATACCTAGCAACAGAAGTTTATTACGTGAGGTAAAAATCAAAGTTGAAAGATACAAAGTGAAAGATCCTCCAGATTTTGCAGTCACTCATCGTTTCTTATCCCAGATCACTGCGAACAACGTGGACATGTATTTAGATCAGTAAATGAGGAATAGCTACAGGGAATGCCTAAAGGCTCGTTTATACTTCACGCTTAGAACGCATACGCGCACACATCATGGCTGCCGCGCGTTCCCAGCATTCATTTGACGTGTCCTCTGAGCAGGTCCACAGAAATTAACGCGACGCATGTGCGAGTTGCAGTACCAGCAAAAAGTTGGGGGCACAATGTGATAAAAGTTGGAATGTGACATCAGACTCTCTGCTTACTATCTACATGTGACAAAAAGCCGCTTTGAGGATCCTACGGGATTGATGTGCGCGCTTCGATATTTGATTAATGGTTCAATGTGGTGAAGCAAAATGCCAACATACAGATGCATTCGTGGTGTTTTTATATTCAAGCGTTGCATATTCCCGATGGCAATGACATGATACATTTTAAAAGTCTCACCTACCATCTTATGTGCCGTCTTTTTTTTCTGGGGCTTCCTCCTGACCTGACAGCAGCGGCAAACAGCAACAGATCACCACACAGGACACATTAAATGTATGATATTCCAACTCTCTGCATATTTACAATCGTTACGATTTATACTTAATATCAGTTTCATGATGAAATGCATTAAAGTATGTATGTTACATTTTACAGAGAAATTGTTAATTTCAGGCGGCATGGTGGTGCAGTGGTAGCGCTGCTGCCTCGCAGTAAAGAGACCTGGGTTCGCTTCCCGGGTCCTCCCTGCGTGGAGTTTGCATGTTCTCCCCGTGTCTGCGTGGGTTTCCTCCCACAGTCCAAAGACATGCAGGTTAGGTGAATTGGCAATCCTAAATTGTCCCGTGTGTGGTGCGTGTGCCCTGTGGTGGGCTGGCACCCTGCCCGGGGTTTGTTTCCTGCCTTGCGCCCTGTGTTGGCTGGGATTGGCTCCAGCAGACCCCTGTGACCCTGTACTTAGGATATAGAGGGTTGGATAATGGATGGATGGTTGTTAATTTCATTTAAATAATGAATACTGTTAATAATTACACATATGGGGGTGACACGGTGGTGGAGCGGTAGCACTGCTGTCTCACAGGAAGTCACGTCCTCTGGAATTTGCATGTTTACCTGGTGGGTTTCCACACTGTGCTCCAGTTTCCTTCCAAAGATAATGCTATTTGGTGATACTAAAATGACGCCAGTGTATGTGAGTGCTTGTATTCACCTTTGCGATGAGCTGATGCCCTGTCTAGAGATTGTTTCGGTCTTGTGCCCAATGCTAGCTGGAATGGGCACATCCCTGGATTGATGGATGTAAGCATTAAACATCCTTTTCAGAGATATTGCGGTAAGGTGTCCTCGGAATTTAATGGGTGTTACAGTCAATTCACAACACAGCGAAGCCGAACCTGTTCTCACCGTGATGATATCTCACACTGCCACCTGGTGGATTCTTCCAGATTTACGTAAAGTACACGTGCAAGTAATAACAGTAAAACGCTTGTGTAGCGGGAGCGTCCGCTGGAGCATGCGTCGTGTCATGTTAAGTATAAACCTGGCCTAAGGAGTAGCAGAAAGAGTAAAGCAAGCAGAAAGTCAAAAACAGGAAGGCAATACTAGAACACCTACTGTTTGTGACCCTTTCCCTGAATAACTACCAACATGGAGAATTGTTTTAAGAAATTTAATCCAAAGCTAGGACATCCGAATTACCACATTTCCACCTTAAATATTCGTGAGGTGACGTCATGCATTGCTACGCTTGTATGCCATACTTTCATATTATGACAATTCATTTATTTCATTTGTACTGATCATTGCTATTGCTAGAATATCGTAAGTAGCACTGGTCTGCTAATCAGAAATGAGCATTACCAACCTAGGACTGCCAACAGATGCCAGATGCATAACAACATCTAATGTTAACGATAGCTATCTTCAGTTTTTTTCTTTTTTAATTATAATTCCTAAAATAAGAAATTACTTCTGTATCACTTTATCTTATATCCTGCTGAAACATTTTCTGTTGTAAGAATACGTTTGAACATTTTTTTAATCACCAATTCCAAATACATTGCCAGGATTCTTTAAATATTACAAACCTTGAGTGTTTGACATGCAGTGTTAACTCATCAATTTCAGTTTCACTGAAAAGAAAGCAATGCCCGTTCACTGCCGAGAAGAATGAGAACAATTTAGAAACTCCACTTGTTGGAATACTTTAATATAACTACAGGGGTGACTGATAAATTATTTACGGATGTATTTCATAAAAGCTGAAGTCACAGAAAGTTAGTATGCTGGGTCCCTAGGCAACATGCTTAGATCAAAGAGGAAATCTTTTACCCTGTGAAAAAAGAAAGTCTTTCATCGATTGTACAAAATATGACCATTCTTAACTGATGCATTATGTAGCGGTTTATAGGTTAGTGCATTAATAATCCTGTAAGACTCTGCAGCTCACCTTAAACCACCATTATCATTTTCCAGAAAATAATAAACTAGCTTTTCCTAACAGAGGGCTGCATTAGCAGGAAGTTATATGAAAAACTGTAAGAGAAAAAGAAACATTGATTAGTTAAACAAAAACTATGATCACATAAATTTTAAACTTATATTAAAAGATACTAGAGAAATTTTAAGGTGAGTAACCAATTGTATACCTTTTACATTGTCAACTTTTTCATGAATATTTCAACAAGTGATATAACAATCTAACACCGTGATGACGTTACTATAATATTAACATGCTTTTTTGGAAGAGCTCTGGGCTCTATGCTTATTGAAAATTACTAAATGTCTTAATTCATTCTTTGAACTTTCCACAGTTTCACTCCTCATGACCCACTCGTGTTCTTCTTGGTGTTGTCAACATGTTAAACTGGACAGACCATGCCACCTTTTTCCAAGAGTTCTAGCATCCCATAAGAAATTTCCATTGCCACTTGGAGGATATAATCCCTCTAGCATGTCCTGTCCATTACATCTTCTCACAGTGCGCCATGCATGATATGCTTTCTATGATCATGCCCAACAACAAGCAAATCTACCCTGAGGTTTTCTGGTATTGGTGTGCCCCTCGCCCTATCACAACAAACAGTATTGCTGTTGTGACGGATAGAGGGACTGTCGACCCCTTGAACCCTCAGACCAGACGTCAGACACCAGATAAAAGCCCAAATAATGGTTTATTATAATAATACAGTGCACAAAGCACCCTCCTCTCCACAATACTTATACAAATAACCAATAATCAAATAATCATCTATTCTCCCAGACGCTTAGCCATCCTGCCTCCCAACTCAGCTCGACGTCTGGGATTACCCATGGTCCTTTTATATTCCCTGACCCGGAAGTTCAATCCCTCAGTCCATGTGATTCCTTATCACTTCCAGGTCAGATAAAAATCCTCTTCTTCATCCCGGAAGTACGTCGTTCCTTTTGTCTGTGACCTGGACGCACTTCCGGGTTATAGGGCACGTAGTATTCCCTGAGCCTCTCTACAGCGTCCCTTGGTGGTCCCCATGGTATCCAGCAGGGCTGGCTATAAAAACTACAAGGTCCATGAGGCCCTGCTGGAATTCGGGGAACTTCCATGCTGCTGGGAGAGATCCATCTGGCGGCCTGGGGGTATTGGCCGGGATGACTGGCCAGCCATATACCACACTGTTCTGGTCACGTTAACTGATGACCATTGGTTTGAATGGTTTAAAATTTGAAACAAAGTACATTTTTCTCACAACACACCTCAGTACCTTGCATGTCAAAACAATACTAGACCTTGTCATAACCATTTTGATCTTTCCAAAAATGCTGGATAAGAATGGTTAAAATAAAAGTGCCTTGAATAAACCCATACAAGAAAAACAAAAATGAAAAAGAATACTCTAAACAAGCAAGTAACTGTTCATATTTTGTGTCTCATTAAATGTATTATATTACAGGAGAAGTTTGGTATATTTGATATTGAAGTTCTTTCTTCACAAACATGTTATGTACAGTATGCATTGTGTTCTAATGTTAATCACTTTCTGTAAATTACAAAAAAATAAAAAAAACTTTCTCATTCTTTACATTGTAATCTATGGAACACGGAGGAATACATAAAAACTTACCAAATACCATTTTTCAAGCCAAGACAATTGTCAAGTATTGATCTGTGTCTTGCAATTACACACATATTGCAAAATAGTTTATGCATGCCATTTTTGAACAAAAAACAGCAATATTATGAGATTCAACCATTTAAAAAGAAGACGAGCTGTACGCACTACTTCAGCACTAATAACCTTCCATCCCCCTGCTGGGTGGTTTCCTCCCAACACACTAAATCACAGTAAACTTTTCAAGCTATGTACCATGTATACTCGCGCTTAAGTTCTCCCGCGGATAAGTCGGGGCTTGATTTTACCGTATAATTTCTGGTATTTTATAATGTCGGTCATATAAGTTGAATGTGGAAAACTAACGCTAATTGACCCAAGAAATTATGATATGCTAACACCCGCCCTCCTGAGAGAGTAACCACGAAGCACATGGCCTTTTTTTCGTTCGTATTGTGCCTACATGACCACACGGTAATACCCTAACTACTCCAAAGTGACATTTGCATCTTACACACTGTCGAAGGAGGCTGGGGGTCAGACTCAGCTGGGATGCCTGGAAGGACCAGGTTGTGGCGTAGTCTTCCTCCAGGCCACGAGGGGGCAACCACCCTGGATTAGAAGAGGCCCACGGAAAGGGAGCAGGGAGGCCCGTTGGGGCCAGTATCCACCGCCAGGGGGCATCCCGAACCTCATGGAGTCCAGGATATATTTACTTCCGCCACACCCATGGACGTTGATCTTTCCAGGGACACCTGCTTCCTGACACTTCCACCACACCAGGAAGTGACGTCAGGCAGAGCACCTGGAGCTCATCCAGATAGGAATAAAAGGGGCCACCTCCCTCCTATCAGAAAGCTGGAGTCGGGAGCAGGAGCAGGACGAAGCTCCTGGAAAGAGAGGAGGCCCAGGGACAGTCAGAGAAAGGCCCAGGAGAAAGGTGACTGGGGCTAGAGGCACAGTGTTGTGTTGCTGTAAAGAAAATAAATAGCATTTTGTATAAAGATGTGGTCTCCGACTGGTGGTGTCCAGGCAACTATCACAACCCTCATACACCTTTATCGTAAGAGCATCCCTTATCTACAATGGAGTGTTCAATCAGAAGAAAATATGAAGCTGGTTTTAAATTAAAAGTCATTGACGTGACAAAAGAGATTGGTAACTGCGCTGCTGCAACAAAATTCAATGTGTCTGAGAAACTGATGCGAGATTGGAGGAGGCAAAAAAAAAATTTTGTGTTGTATTTTTGAACCGGCATATAAGTCGGGTTCTGATTTTATGATTGATTTTTCGGGTTTCAAGACCCGACTTATACACGAGTATATATGAGAGTTGGTTTTGTTTTGATTTACAGTGGAACCTCGGTTTGCGAGTAACTTGGTTTACGAGTGTTTTGCAAGATGAGCAAAAATTTTTAATAAATTTTGACTTTATAAACGAGCGAGGTCTTGCAGTACGAGTAGTATGTATACGCTTTGTCTGCTGAGCGTCATGTGATCACAACTGAGCTGATGGTTCTTCTCTCTCTCTGGCTGCTGGATTGTGGGCAATCGTCTCCTATTCTCCGTCTGAGTCAGCGTGCCTCACTCATATAGTCAACATCCGTACGAGCGTATACTGTTTACTACAGCATTAGCATTGTGACTGTGTGTGCGCGCACGTGTGTGTGTGTATGTGTGTGTGCTCGCTCGCTCACTTGTGTATGTGTGTGTGCGTGTGTGCTGTGATGTGCAAGTCCCCATCTTGCACCCTAAAACACGAAGCTGAGTCTCAGTACTTTAGCAACACCAGCGTTATTCAGCTTGAAACAGCAACAGCGTGGTTATTTATACACAGACACAGCAGTCAGGCAGGGCCCTGCACATTTATAATGTTTCTTGTTCCTTGTATCACCCATCGACAGCAGGCGCTTATAGCATGTCCGCGATCTTTTCGGATTCGCTTTTACGGAGAACTGCTACAGCGCTGGGAGACTGCGGTTGCTTTGGGACGCTCTTCCGCATGTCGTCCCATTGGGTGCAATCCCACAAGAGTTTAGAAACTCACTCACACCAGCCATGATTCTTTTCAAAGGTAAAGTGCAGGTTAATTTGTTTTATGTATTTTTACTTTATATTTTGTATTAATCATTTTTATATGAATAGTTTTGGGTTGTGGAACAAATCATCTGAGTTTCCATTATTTCTTATGGGGAAATTCACTTTGATATACGAGTGCTTTGGACTACGAGCACGTTTCCGGAACGAATTATGCTCGCAAACCGAGGTTCCACTGTACTTCCATATTTGCATGAGAATTTGCACAAGCAAATAAAAATGTTTCCTTAACATGAGAAAATAGTACCAGGAATATGTGATAAAATGATTATTTTTCAGATCCCTTTTGTCATCAGAAATATCCATCAGAAACACACAAGATACAGAACAATACTCAACAACTGTTTTGGGTTGAAAAATGGACGTATTTGATAAGTTTTCAAACTTTTCCTCCATGCTCCATATCCTACATTGTAAAGCAACAGATTGGACAAGATTTTTTTTTTAACTAATAGAAAGTGCTTAACTTTAGAACATATTTTCGCATGGCAAATGCATATATACTATTTTTGTGAAAGAATAACTTTGAAATAAAAAATACCAAAATTTAAATAAAGAAAATTCAAGAGCAAACCAAAGAAATTCAGAAATTTTTAAAATGACAAAATAAGAAAATATTTCACAAGTTCCAACACAAAAAATTAAATAAAATAAGTGAAACTGTAAATGTAATTATTAGAAACACAACGAAAACCAAAATACAAAATAAAGAAAGAAAGAAGCTAGTCTAATAACTGATTAAAAGTAATAGTGTACTAAACCAAGACAAAGAGCAAAATCTGAAGCCAAAGAACAAACAAGAGACCAAATGAAAATTACAAAAAAGAACAAAAAGAAAAAAGACTAAAACACAAAAACAGAATTTTAAGACAAAGTGAGGCAGAGGAACATTAGGTTCAAAAACAGGAAGTGTAGTCGAGACAGAAGCGAGGGTAAAACAACAGAACAAAAAAGATGGACAAGCAGGCACAGACAGGTCTGGAGTTAAGAGGAACCATTGTTAAAAAGTTTATAAAATATTAAAACTGTCAAAAAAGTTCTCATATTAAATAAAAATATTTAATTTATCATAACAGACTTCGGATTATAAAAGAGCACATGGTTCCACCTTAAATAAGATGACCAATCAAAACCAAAACTCATGACGTTCATGAAAGACAAACTCCCTAGTGAAGCGTTGCAATGACATCATCCTCATCATCATTGTGGGATGCTAAAATAGTAAAAAATATTAAGTTATAAAAATAAATGAAAGTTTACCAAGAGTTATGAGCTCCACTTAAATTAGGATAGACTTTGGCACCTGGTTCTTGATCCTTGGTTTATGGAACATAGTGTGGTTTTAACACTGAAGTATTTCAAATGCTGTAAACTCATTAATTTATTTACTTTCTCCGCTATGGGGAACACGGAGCTGTCATTGTAGTTTTATACTCAAGGCAGGCTCCAATTATTATTTTAAAAAATGAGGTGTGTTAAGTATGGACAGCATGGTAGGCAGTAAGACTATAAGGACTTTCAAAACTAGACTTGATGTGTTTTTAGAAGAATTAAGTGGATAGTAATGGCAAGCTTTGTTGGGCTGAAGGGCCTTTTCTTATCTAGATTGTTCTAATACTTTAATGATTCAGATATGTTTTATATGTAATCCAACATGTGTTATACATACAGTTTACCAAGCGTGCTAATGCTAATAAAAGAAAGCAATAAATTTGTCATATCCGACAGGGTTATATCATTAGACTTTCTGTTTGACAGGGCTGCCATACTGCTTTTGACTCTCCTTTGTGTCTGGTGTGTTCCCAAATCCAGATACTTTACCTATTTTATATTGTTTAGCTGTCACTAATTCTGAAACGCTTTTCTCATTTTTTAAATGATCTTTCAGTAGTTACTGGAACAATCTGCTGTATCGGTGACTCACCTTCACAGACCACATTTGGACAATGACTACTGCACTTTAAATACACTTTCTAAATTATTCTGAACCAACACTGTTCTATTTTTGCTTCTGTCATCTTTTTTTTTTCCTCCACCCACAAATACTTTCTATCCTGGCATTTCTCCTAGCTACTGTAACTTATTTTTAATTATTTAATTATCAACTTTATTCATCTTTAATTGCTCATTAATTCAACTTCACACATTCACTTTTTTATATTTACTTCATTTGTTCTGCATGCTGCTGCTCACCGCACATTTTGTTATAAATGGCTGCTGTGTCCTTTAGTTATTCATTGCAATGGCATTTGCCTTGTTAATAGTCTGTGATCAGAGATGTTAGTTAAATACAATTTATGGTTGATTATGATACGCAATAAATAACCGATCCACCTGTATATGTTACACATAGTTACATCTGCAAACACAACAAAGTTTGCACTTGGATTTTCTGCAAGGAAGCAGTAGGTGTTAGGAAAGCACAGTCTTGTATTGTTAGTGTGCTTTGGCAAGACAGATGGCATTATTACAAATCACTTGTGTGTGGTCCCACATTTCCTATGAACAGCCATATCAAATTTCTATTTTAACTTTGTTAGGAACAGAAAAGTATATGTGTTTAAAATAGACTTGCATTAACTTTTCATGCATTATAGAATGAGCTTGTGTAACCACAAGAGCTTAGTAATGTTCTTCCTTAAATCTTAAATCTCAACTCTGTCCCTTTGTGTTTATCATTAGGATAACATTTTTGAATATGCTTATATAAAGGTCACCAAATAATTGAATCTTTGCATGTGGAAAGAAACTTGTGTCTCAGGAGAAAAAACGACATAAGGACATGGATAATGGAGAAAATCCATATTTTCTGAGACCTAAACCAAACTGCAAGTAATCAAAGCAAGCCTTGAGTCACCATTTATATTAGCTAGTAATTTTTACAGACTGAAAGTAAAATAAAATAATGTATTGATTAAAAAAAATACACTGCAGCTTCCTGAAATGCTTAAAATGTAATGTAGAGTAAAAAGGAAACTACCAAATGCAAATTCGAAAGAACTATAGTGGCATGGTTTTGTCGACCCAATTCAAAATACAAGGAGCCTGTGATCTATGAATTCCAGAATATATGTGCAATACAAGAAAATATTTTTAAAATCAACGTAAAGAAAAAAATGATGAGAGCTACACTTAGAATTTGATAGTGTAAATCCCCCATTGTGTTTCATACATCTGTCGATGTATTGTCTTATGCATCTGCCTCACACATGTTGTGTCAAACTGGGAAGTGTGAGAGGTGACAGCTGTTTGTTTTTGGGCATAGTCATGCCACAAAGAGTTGATGAAACAATCTCCTAGCATGTGAAATTGTCCTTAGCAATTATCAGAAGAAATGGATTTTCTTAGTGTATGATGCCCACACTATAAATGTCACTATTCTGGAGTTGTGCTATTTGAGTAAATTGTCTGAATTACACCATTATCTGTGTTATTTTTATGTGCAAATTTGGTGATCTGTAGCCTCGGAGGAGAAGCAGAACTTACAGTGAAGATGACTTTATGTCACTCTATAGTCCTCAAAATTATTGACTCTGTACATATTTGTGTTGTGATTTCCAAAACACAACAAGGGCAAGGTATGAGACTTCTAAAATACGGTAGAAAAGAGGTCAGCATCCAGGCAAGCCAGAAAAAGTTTGCCTTCCAGCAAACCAAATGACCAACTCTAAAGGCTGGTTTTGGCTTCCACTTGACACTTAATGGAATTTTGGCTTCAAAATATTCAAAAATATATGGATTGTCCCCACAATGGAGAGGATAACTGGGAGAGGGTGTGCCTTTGTTTGTAAAGAGGACAGCCAACACAAATTTTTTATGAAAGGAAAGGCTTTATTGACAATAAATAGAAAATATCAGGAAATACTCAAAAGAGTAAAAATTATTATTTCTTTAGATAGATGATATTTTCTATTTATTGTCAATATTTATTGATAATAATTTATTCCTCTCTATCAAATCTTGCAAGTATGATGCTATTGTTATCTCTGACCATGCCCCTCTGATCATGGAGCTTAATTCACTGCGCCCCACACACTCATGTCATAGATGGTGTCTTATACGCTAATTCCAATGTGGGAAAGCAGCAGGCTTTGATGGGTATCCAGTGGAATTTTATAAAAAAAATTCAAACAAGTTAGCTCCACTACTAATAGCAACATTTATAGAAGATAGAGACAACATTTTGCCAAGCATTAATTACCATTTTTACAATGAAAAATAAGAACTTATTACAGTGTGTATCATAAAGACCAATTTCACTTCTGAATAATGGTGTTAAAATACTATCCAAAGTTGTACCTAGAAGGATTAATAAAGTGCTTCCCTCTGTAATATAGGAAGACCAAACCAAATTTATTAAAGGTAGACACTTAGCTTCTAATCTTTGATGTTTGTTTAATGTAATATGCTCACCCATAAAATCTAACACCCCAGAAATCTTATTATCTTTGGACACAAGAAAAGCATTTGACATGGGAGTACCTATTCACCATATTGCATAAATTTGGGTTTGATCGAGATATATGTGAATGAATCAAATTATACTAGTCCAGATGCCTTTTTTATATTAGCAGCATTATTTGAAACTGTTTAAACTAGAATGTGGTACTTGACAAGGATGCCCTCTATTACCATTGCTCTTTGCAGTTGCCGTTGAGCTATTGGCTATTAAAATGTGTCAGAGATAAAGGGCATTACCAGAGAAAGAACTGAGCAGAAAGCATCATTGTATGCAGATGATATGGTACTGTACATATTGGGCCCACAAACTTACAGATAAGTCGTCCTCAATGCACTAGCAGAATTTTAGAAGATATCTGGACTGAAATTTAATTTGAATAAGTGTGCTCTTTCCAGTGAAAATCAACAGAAATTACTTACCTCGGTAGTGACATTCATGTCTCTGGTGACTGTTCCTATGAAGTCAGTAGATTGATTGGGAGAGCATGGGGAGTCATGAGGTGCTCCCTTTCTTTGCTGTATGGTTTTGCTGGATCTTATCCAGTGACCTGAAACAAAGATTGGACTCCTTCAGTACTGTGTCTCTTCGGAGAATCCTTGGGTACTGCTGGTTTGACTTTGTGTCGAATGAGTAGTTTTTCATGGAGTCCCAAATGAGGCACATTACTTTCATTGTGATGGAGCATCAGTTATGGCACTACTGCCATATGCCGTGATTCCCCGACTGTGATCCGGCTCACAGGATCCTCATTGTTGAAGACCTGAGCAGGTGGACCAAACCAAGGGGACACCCACGTAATATCTGGCTGTGGCAGATAGATGGTCATTTCTGGATGGTGGGGTTGGACCACATGTTTGTCTGGGGGGGGGTTGCCAACCAGGATCCAGAGCTGTTTTGTTGTGTGGTGGGGGCGGCAATGTGCTGAACCAATCCATGCTCCCCAACCTGACGTGACCTGACCTGACCCGACCTACCTTGCACACAATATTAAACTGGACACCTTACCATTTATTTTAGCAGATCAGTTTAAATATCTAGGAGTAAATATCACAAGTAAATGTAAAGATCATTTTCAACAAAATTTTGCTATCTGCATAGAAAAAATTAAACAAGATGTGAATAGATGGTCTACCCTCCATCTTACATTTGCAGGGAGAATCAATACTGTGAAGATGAACATCCTTACTAAGCTTCTTTTTTTACTTCAGAGCATCCCTATATACTGTACATTAATAAATCGTTCTTTAAGAATTTAGACTCAATTCTAACCTCATTTATTTGGAATTCAAAACATCCACAGGGCGACTCTACAAAGACCTAAAGATGAAGTGGCCATGGCACTACCTAACTTTAAATTTTACTACTGGGCAGCTAATATACAAGCTATAAGGACCTAGAAATCGATACCAGCTGATGAACATACACACACCTGGTCTGCAATAGAAATAAAATCTTTCTGTACTTCTTTATATGCCCTGCTTTGTGTCCTAGTAAATAAAAACTATCATTAATATACTAATAATCCAGTTGTCCATCACTTAAGCAGAATATGGAACCAATGCAGGAGGCACTTTAAGACAGAGAAGCTCTTACCTGCTATAAACCTTTACATGACAATCAGCTTTTTCTACATTCTCAAACTTACACAGTATTTAGTCAGTCAGTCAGTCAGTCAGTCAGTCATTATCTAACCCGCTATATCCTAACACAGGGTCACGGGGGTCTGCTGGAGCCAATCCCAGCCAGCACAGGGCGCAAGACAGGAACAAACCCCGGGTAGAGTGCTAGCCCACCGCAGGGCACACACACACACAACAAACACACACTAGGGACAATTTAGGACTGCCAATGCACCTAACCTGCATGTCTTTGGACTGTGGGAGGAAACCCACGCAGACACGGGGAGAACATGCAAACTCCACGCATGGAGGACCCGGGAAGCGAACCCAGGTCTCCTTACTTCTACTGCGCTTCCGTGCCACCCACACAATATTTAATGTTTGGTAAAAGTCTTGGATTAAAACATTTAGAAATTTGTATATAGATAATTTTATCTTATGAACAATTACGCTTCAAATTTATCCTTTCATCAACACACTTTTTCCACTGCTTTCAAATCAGAAACTTTGCTAAAAGGAACCTGCCTAATTTTCCTCCCCATCCTACCCATTTCTATTCCAGAGGCAAGACAGATTAGTCTTGAAGACTTAAACAGCATCTTAACAATACTGTATATAAAAACATCATAAAGTCTCTTCCGTTCAAAGATCCCAAAATACGATGGGGGAAAGGTTCTTTCACGTAACATCTGTAAAAATGCATAGAATACACTCCAGCTCCATATGCACAAAGCACTCAATCATCCAACTTAAAATCTTTTATCGAGCACATTTATCTTGTCTAAAATTGTCCAAAATGTATCCAGGGCAAGCTTCATCCTGTGAATGTCGTAATCTCACTGGGCAACATGTCATGGGCGTGCACCAAATTAACATCATTCTGGACCAAAATCTTTCAATGCTGATAGCCTTGGTGTCACAATCCCTCCTAACCCATTAACAGCAGTGTTTGGTGTACGTCCAGATGGGCTCAAAGTGGAGAAGGACACATTGTTTGTAATTGCCTTTACCTCACTACTAGCACACAAACTTATCTTGCTAAACTGGAAGAATCCCAGCCCACCTGTTATACGTCAGTGGGTAACTGTTGTTTTATACTATTTGAAATTAAGAAAAAACGAAATTCCCACTTAGTGGATCTGTTCAAAACTTTTTATAAAATAAGGCAAGATCTAATTAATCAAATTTTAGAATCAGCATTGGAGAAAAGGACATTCTTCTCTCTTCTTTTTATTTTTTTTTAGATTTGCTCTTGTTGTTGTCTTTCCTCTCTTTCTCTTGAGCAGGGGTTCAATTCTGGTTTGTTAAGATCGACATCAGTGTATGGAATGTTGTTTTCTTCAAATAATACCAATGAAATAAAAATTTAAAAAAAGAGGGAGAAATAGAACTATACGGGGCAGGATTTTTATGTTTGAGATATCCTGTACACAAATCAGTGCCCGCTTGTATTTCTGTGTTTTTTTATTTTACTGAGAAATTATAATATTCATACCCTTGACAAAAAAATGGTTGTCCATAACTGGTGATTATATATGTTGATTTACATATCTGAGATTAGTGGACAAGGCTAATATCAACTACAATTTATAGCGCAAATGAACCATTAAACTGTTTGCATTTTATAGCACCTTCTTCCTACCTTATGGAGACAGGGTTCGAATCTGGGCTTGATCACTGTCAGTGGATGGACTGTATGTCAACCAAAGGACGTGCACGTTGGGTTAATGAGTGATTCAGATTGTGACGTGAGAGGGATTGGCTGACTGACACTGCCTTCAGTGCACATTCTTGTCGTGCATTCACTGATCTTGGGATAGGGTCTGCTCCCCCTTTGAGCCTGGAATGTTTAAGCAGGAGCAGAAAATGAATAAATAAATGAATAATTGTACGGCATACACTATAGCACTTAAGAGTACAGTGCAGTATAACACTGACAACAAGGCACATCACTAAATAAAAATCTATACCTTATGCCATCGGTATAGCTCATCTCCCACATCATGTCTAAGCCACAGTGCAGTCAAATGCAAAGGATTTACAATTTCCACCTCAACAATGCCCACGAGTTGTCTAGATTTAGCTCCAGCAAATTATGTACTATTGTTAAACTGTTGAAATGATGATGGGTTAATGATGTCTTGCAATTTCCCATTTCAATAAAGTACAGCGAAAGTGGCCACTCCCACCCCTCAGTTTCAAACTGAGCTGGCAGCTCCTCTAACCAAACCATCAAGGGATAAAAAAAATGTAATTTAAAATCAAGAAACTGTGAGTCTGTATCAAAGTGCCCTCCCCACTGACAGGAGGCCATATGCGTGTTCAGCAGGGGCTTGCACACCAGGCCGTGGTTGAAACAAGACCTGGTGGTGACTTGGTAATCAAATAATTGTGGCATGAATTATAATTAATAATGTGTCACGTATGGGGTGCTGCTTGAGGAATTTCAAATAGGCCTGATGCTGCAGTTCCGAGTTATTCCTCACGATGGCAGGTAGAAGCAGATCCCCTGAGAGGTTGCCTTGTACTGAATCAATGGGACCTGCTCACATTATGTGGCTTCCCTTTTATTAGCACTTAAAAGTCCGTATGTATTGATATCGATGAGGTAACTTTTATAAATGGCTCAGCTATGTTGTTTGTTCTGTTATTATTATTTCAGGTTTTGTTGGACTTCTATTTTTTGAGTGCATTTCTTTGAATACAAGATTGAGTCCACCTTTCTGCATAGTCATGAAATGAAAAAGGATGGAGATCACACCTATACACTATTACCTGTGATTTGCTGCTAGCCATTAAAAAATCCACATGCAAATGTAAGCATGGTATCACACCTACTTCATAGATTTCTGGTTAGTGAGAGCTGGCAGCACTGAACACAAGACAGGATGTCAATCTAACACACGTCATGCTTTCACACACTCATACACATCCATGCATGGCAACTGTAGAGTCCTTAGATTAGATTAGATTAGATTAGATTAGATTAGATTAGATTAGATTAGGTTAGATTAGATTAGGTTAGATATACAGTGGTACCTCGGTATACATCCTTAATCCGTTCCAGATCCTTGGACTTATACCAAACAGGACTTATACCAAACAAATTTTTCCCATATGAAATAAAGGGAAAATGATTAATCCGTTCCCATGAAAAAAAATCCTATTGTTATTGGCATATTATACATTGATGGGGTTGTATAAAATAATTTAAACACTGCTTAATACTAAAATACATAAATACAAAAGCAATTAGATGAAATAAATGAATATTTAACCTCACTTTGCCATGCTGAGAAGAGTCGAGTGCCTACTAGGATGGTGCTGAGAAGGGAGGAAGAGGAGATGTTATTGTTTGGAAGGAAACCATTGCCTCCGATACGCAATCGCCAGCACACTGTTTTTCTGTTATCCAGATCAAAAGCAATTTTTCATCATGCTCTAATGTCCCTGATCTTTGTTTGGTAATCAATTTCACCTTCACAATGTTAGCCGATTTAATAACGTCTTTGTTTTTCACAGTCGTAGATACCGTCGTTCTCATCATACGGTATGCAGCAGCCAGATCCCGGATACGCAAACACAAAATCACGTGAAAATTTACAGAGAGTTATAGAGCGGGTTGTTCACTGAATGCTAGCAACTGGCGTACTGACGCTCGTGGGCAGTAGTGGCTTTGTCTCGAGAGAGGTAAACAAGGGTAGTGTGCGGTGTTCTAGCACGTGAGTCGTATTCCAAACAAAGGTCGTATACCAAGCAAAAATTTTTGCATACAAACAGGACGTATACCAAGTTGGACTAATTCCAAAATGGACATATACCGAGGTACCACTCTACTTAATTAATGCCCAAGGGGAAATTAAAATTCATGCTGAAGCATAAAAACAGAATAGATTCCATCTCAAAGTACGGTATAATTCAGTTTAGCATAAATATTATGCTAAAATAACTCTAGTAGTCTTGAGTCCATACTGTCTTTCTTTAGCTTTTCCAACTTGAGTGAAGGATGGGATGTTGAAAAGAAGCACTGAACTCCCTAATGGCTCCCCAGAGGAGCTTCGTAATGCACCTTGGGGAGATGAGCCTATAGCTAAACGTAACCCAAGAAAGCGTCCCCTGCAGGGGATCAGCAGAATTGTTCGTTATGGCATCCAACTTTGCCACCATCCTCATTTCCACAACAGCCTCCAGAGCGTCCAGAGTCAGTTCGGTGATGGAGCTCCTTTATCTGATGAGTGTGTTCAGGTGTTTTGCATTACCTGAACTCAAACTGCTTCCCCAAGAGACCGCAGCTTAGAACAATACACAATGAAAGAAGAAAACTAGAAAAAAGATAGACTTGAGTAGACCTGAATTGAAGTAAATTGTTTTTAATTATTAACACAAAATATTGAAATGATATAAATGGTGATTGTTTATAGTAGCTTAAACAAATTTTGTTCTGCTTTTTGGCCACTTCAACAAAGAGTAGGAATGTGCTGGAGGAAAAGTAATAATTATAAAACGTCAAAGCAAGAGGTTAAAAAATAATGTTAATATAGCAAGTCCAGGTTAGTATTATAATGAGGCCATATGTCAAATAGGATGAAATTCTTACTTAAGACCTGTTAGTTATTCATTGCATTTCCATGAAAAACATGTAGCTTTGAGATATATACAGTACAGTAAAACTAAATGTAGAGGATCAATGCAAAATTCTGTACAGTACAAGGGGTGTCTGATGGGAAGTGAGCTACCTTGGGAGGGAAGACATCACAGATTGTTCATTTTAAAACTAGTGCCATTTGTATTGCTCTGCAAAGTGCAGTAGCTGCTCTTTTAACCGTACAGTAATAATGATATGTATCAATATCAACTGTTTTCCTTGCAAATGGTCTTGGAATTGCGACTGGAAATCGACAATAAACGATACATTTGGTCTGTTCATCGCGTGTGTTTCCTCATGTCACATTGCTAATCTGAGGCTGTTTTCCTATTATCTGGTGATAGCCCAGTCTGCACTGGAAGGTCCTTAAGCTGAGAGGGGAGAACATTTTACTTGACCAGTTATTAGCTGTTATTAAACAATATTTCAATTAGGTATGTTTTTTTCATTCTTTGCCTATACCAAAAAATTTAATATGGCAATGTGATACTCCATGCCCTGAGCCATGGGCATAACCTGCTTACTGAAGCATAAGTAGTTCATAACCAAGGATGGACTAGGGCAAGTGAGGACACAACAGCAAGTTACGGTGCAAAAAAGAACAAAGTGCCTGTTTACTTACATCCAAAAAAGGCAAACAGTGTCCGAAAGTGCAGTGCAATAAGATAAATGATGAGTCATAAAAACAATAGGGCTGTGAGGAAGATAAAACCAATAAATAAGTTAATCCAAATAATTGAAAGTAGGAATCAAATCAAAGTCAGAATCAGTTTCTCCCATCTCATCCTCTGTGCTTCTTCTGGCTATCGTCTCCCCTGCTCACCCTCTGTGATATCCCGTGTAGTGGGAAGCGTCCCCAGCCTACACTCTGGACATCTGATAGTTTATGAACCAAACAGGATCAGTGGAGAGATGAGACAGAGACAAAAATTGAAGGGTGAATGGTGCAATGCAGTAGTGTCAGGTGGGCTTTGAGACACAGTCCTTCAACGCCGAACACTTCTTCATAAATAAATTAAATCAAAAAAACAGGAAAAATATGGTGTATTTACAAAAACAGTGCACTTCGACAAAAACTACACACACACACACTCCAATAATGAAGGTTGTCCTCTTTTATCTCTGGCTCAAGAAGCTCCTCCAACAGGAAAGAAAAAACATGCACAAGAACAAAAAACAAGTGTGTGTATATACAAAAATAATTGCACCAAACCCAAATCAAAATTATCCCAGCACCAAATAAGTATATATACCTCCACCAAACATGATCACTAGGAGATATATAACTCTATAAACAAAAGAATATTTACAAGGCCTCCAAAATCACAAGTGCTCCTCCAATAGCTCAGCAGTGCTCTTCTCCTATCTCGCCTTTAGGTCCACTGATGGCCCCTGTTGGCCGGTAACTCCTTAAATATAACCAGCAAGATTGTCCAGCCAATCTGTCTACCTCACGCATCTATCCAGGTAGACGCTAGCGCGTTCACGCCACGCACAGAGCAACTATGTATTTAAAATTGAACTCCTGCGCGCATAAGCCGCCCCCCTTGGACAGCCAACGGTTATGCTGAGCTCGAGCACAACAGCCGCTGACTAACCAGTAAGGAAAATCGTTTATTTACAATATGGGATCCCCATCTCTGACTCAACCCTGTTTACTCAAGCAAACGCCCGCTTTTTCTTTTAGGTGCGCCGCACCTTAAACCGCCTGTGCTGGGCAGGCTACAAGGACACCAGTGTGTAAAAATGAAAATGTGCGGAGGAGCCCGTACTGATAGATAGATAGATAGATAGATAGATAGATAGATAGATAGATAGATAGATAGATAGATAGATTGATAGATAGATAGATAGATAGATAGATAGATAGATAGATAGATACTTTATTAATCCTAAGGGGAAATTCACTTACTCCAGCAGCACCTTACTGATACAAAAAAAACAATATTAAATTAAAGATTGATAATAATGCAGGTAAAAACAGACAAAAACTTTGTGTAATGTTAAATGTTAACGTTTACCCCCTGGTGGAATTATAACCGGCTCCACGTGTGTCCAGACACACCGCGCCTCGCAGCGCTCACCCGCTAGATGGCCCCGCATTTCCACGACAGCGTCCTCAACACACAAACAGTAAGCTAACTTCCTTACAACCTTATAAATTCTGCTGCTTCAGGTTTAATGCTTCTTCAACTTAAATTTGGTAACGCGCGGGTCGTGCATTACCACACTCTTAGGGTATGCTCAACAGGGTGGAGACATAGATGAACACAGTTCTCATTTTGACTCATGTCCCAGCCACCTCCATCAGTAGCTGTTGGGACCCCCCGAGCCCAGCTCCCTCTTCATGTCACCTCCTATGGTCAATGCCAGATTCCACAATCGACCATGCTCCAAAGTACTCAGCAGGCATGATCTACCCCAGAACAATATTTGCCTCACTCCACTGTGGGACTCTCTCTTTCTCATTTTCTTCGATTTTTAACTCTTCCTTGCTTTTTTCTCTCCCCATTTTCTTGACTACCCAGACCTTTTATATCCCTATGAGTGTAGGTGCTTCCCTAAATGATCCAAGGAGTGCTAATGAGGGATGGCTGCACTGATCGCCTTCACGCACTTGAATGAACAATAAGCCTGTTTCCCCATTACATATTTTGTGGCCGCCTGTCTTCTCCTGCAAACATGGAATATGAGTCACACCATTTTTATAAAATCCTGCACCAACTCTGCTCCACCACACACCCCTGACCTTCTGTACATGGGCAACAAAGACATGAGCTGATTGTTATTTCATCCCTATCTCATGTCAGTCAAATAGACAGTTCTCCCAACTGGAAATTTTGCTTCTAAAAGGCAGCTCAAGAAATATGCAAACATTATAACAAACAAATACACAGAAGAATTATAAAAAAAAACAAAAAACTTCTGACTTGGCTAATGATATGAGAGCAAATCCTGGTGAGGCATTCTGCAGGTATGTTGACATTGGTATGAAGGAGCCCCAGTAGCCTTTCTTGACACACGTCTGATTAATAATTTGTTGGCTGAAAGTCCTCAATGTTGTGCAGCATTGTTCATAATGACCCTCAGTTTTCTCTTCATGCTTTCCTCCACTACTACTTCCAGGGTTCCAGAGTGCATCCCATAACTGAGTCTGCCCTTTTAATTAGCTTGTTGATTCAGTCGTCCTCTCTTAAAGTGATGTCACTGGCCCAGCACACCACAGTGTAGAACATCATACTGGCCATCACAGAGTTTTAGAATACTCTCATTATAAGCAAATACTTTTATTAATTAACAGTATTATACTGCCCCACATGTTGTTAGCTGTTAGCTATTATTTGTTGAACTGTGCTCCCCCTTCATCTTGTCATTTATTAACACACCAGTCAGTCACATCCCACACTCACAGTGGTGCTAATAAAAGTCTATGAAACTCACATAAAGCATGTAGGTCCCATAATAAACATTTGAATACAATAACAGTAGGCACCCCGTTATCTCTTGTTTTGGTCACGTCTGAAGCGTATTTTTAAAGTATATAAACCCCTGGGTCTGGTTAGTTGTCATACGCAGCAATCTGAACCTCTGTCGACGCGCTTCTCTTTGTCTTGATCCAACCGTGGAAATCACTCGCCTTGTAAGTGTCTTTTAAAGCTTCATTGTTTAACTAGTCATTTAGCCCGTTACAATAACGGGCGCTAGAACAGTAGTGTATAAACATTAGTATGAACAGTCTATATTAAATGGCAAGGGACTTTGACCTCATTCTTTTTGTTGGTCGTATTTTCTTTCTTTCAGCCTTTCTTTTGTTGATGTTTACTTGCTGAGCTGACCGTTCTTCGTGGGCTGCCGCCGTGTATTGTGTGTCTTTAATTTCCTGTGACAGTAATACTGTCTTGTACGGCTCTATTCAATAAGGGCGCGCACAAAAAGGTGATCTTCAAAAGGGCGACCTCAATTGAGCGAGGCGAATAAAGGCGTTCGTAGATAATTTAGTTCAAATGGCTCTGGAATATGTGAAGAGCAACAAAGGTGCAGATCTTTATTTACGCGCGCCTTTATTCACTGCGCCCAGTTGAGGTCGCCCTTTTGAGGCTCGCCTTTTTGTGCGCGCCCTTATTGAAGGATACCGTCTTGTACGTCCGCTGGCTTGTACGTCTGTAATATACCTTTAATTTTCTCTGGCAGTAATACAGGCGTGCGCGTCGGTAATATGCCTTTAATCTCCTCTGACAGTAATACTGGCTTGTATGTGGCTGTAATATGCGTCACTGTATTGTGTACCTTAAATTTCCTCTCGCAGTAATACTGGGTTGTATTTCTGTAAAACGCCTCTAACTTTCTCTGACAGTAATATCGCGCGTCGCACCGTGCCCCGCGCATGCGCACTTCACCAGAAGACACCCACACACGGACACCTGGACGCACATAGGGATTTTATATATATAGATGTGTACTGCCTGCTATGTATTGCTTTGTAAATCATTATTTATTGTCTTTGGTTGTACACCTGTATATACCTGTATGTTTCTTTTGAATATATTTCAGTTTACTACGAGGTACGTCCAGTAAAAGCCTTCGAAAAAAGCTCACCCCTGTCATTTTTATGTGGATGTGCTGAGTTGTTTAAGCTCTCTGCGGCCGCGTTGCACGGACAGCTCAAAGTGAAGCAGAAAAAGTATTATAAATTAAAATGTAAAATATTAATCTAAAGTGTTAGAAATTATGCATTTCTTAATTAAAAATATTAATTGATTAACCATTTAGAAACAAATATGTAGTATGTTTTGAGAAATTTCAAGTCATGGTAGACCACTTATGACTTACTGTATGGAACGATGTTGTAGTAAGTGGGATCAAAAGAGCTCAAAGTAAGCTTTTTATTTACAGTCCATTTTTTTTCTTCTTAAAATTGCTGATGAAGTACCTTTCTTTCATGAGGGGGCCTATCCACCTCTATTCTTTTTATCTACATTGCTTGAAAGGGCCTCTGAGAACCATGTGTCGCACACTTCATTTCCTGCAGCTAAACCCGTTAGTTTGGATTAGCCAAAATATTTTAAAGGATTTTTTTTCTCTATCAGTGCAATTTTCCTTGTCTAATACAGTCAGATTATTTCTCAGAAGGTCACTTTGTAATGAAGGCAAAGCACCCTGAGGCATCAGTAGGACCACGAGGAGAAAAGCACATTTCCAAATTATAAAATGCAGTTAAATGAGATTTGAGCTCCCTGTTTTGTAACTATGGAGGTTTTGTTTTAATGTACTAGCGTTTCCTTGCTATCACCTTTAAAGCAATATCTCCAGGTCTCTACAGATAGACTCTACTGATGACAGTGATCTACATAAATAGCTGCTGGGAATTATCCATAATGCTGTCAGATCAGATGAATCTGGGCAGCTACATTAAAGAATAGCACACCCTGTTCAGGACTGAGCCTTCAATTTTCAAGCTGGAAAACAAGAATTGTAATCCATTAAATCAGTGCTCACAGTTCTTTCAAACTGCCATCTATTTCAGGTTATTTATAAAAAGGGTGCATGCTAAAGAGGCTTTTATGAGTAATAAAAGTAGGTAAGTTGAAGCAAACACTGCAACTCCTCAAATGAGTTTTTATACTATTATATATATGCAGTATAATAATAAGTTGTTAATCACTGAACACAAATGTGGGGAAAACATGAATATTCCAAAGAGAGGTGTTTCCATTCCAGAGTTGAAATGGAGGAGTTGCTATGCTAAGGACACTACCTTCTGTCCACCAATATTTAATTAAATTTAGTTATTATCAATTAATAAATTATAACAGGATGTTAACATTATTAAATGTGCATTCTGTGATAGACTGGCCTCTTAACTTGTCCAGTGCTGAGGAACCCTGCAATGGACCAACAGGGTTCAGAAAATGGATGGGTGGATAATGACTTTTTGTAATGTGATTAAAATAACTATAATCTATTGTTTTCTGTCTGAAACACTAGACGCTGAGCTTCTTCTCAGTTGATTCAACAAATAGCAACCTGATTAAACCATACTCTGCTCAATTTTGCATGAAACATTTCTTGTTTGTATTATGCTTGAGCTTCACCCAATGCTTTGTCAGATTTACCTGGTAGCCTTTTGATTGCAATCTGGAGTGTGGAACCACAAGCAGATGTTGGTCAGATGATCTAAAAAAATCTACCTGGCAGTAGAGTGTAATAAGAAATGTAGGAGGTGGCTTGGCCATGAAGAATATTAAAAACAAATAATAAGACCTTAAGCTGGACCTGATAATGCACACGAAGCCAATGATGAGAAGCCAGGACTAGTGATATGTGGTCTCATTTCTTTTTACCCATGATTTCTGGACCAGTTACAAATGAGCTACAGAAGACTGACTTAAATCAGTATACAGTGGGTTACAATAATCTAATCATGAGGCTACAAAGGTGTAGATGATCATCTTCCAGGCATCAAAAGAAAAGAACAACTTCATTTTGGAAATCTTCCTGAGCTGGAAAAAGTTGTCCTTTACCACTGAGCTGACTTGACTCTCCAATCTGAGGTTAGTGTTAAAAATGACAGAGGGTTTTGTAGCATCTGGTTTTAGAACTGGTGAGAACTGAACAAAATGACTTGACAGGTCAAGGTATGTATTGGAACAACAAACAAAAACCTCTGCTTTCTTATCACTTTAGAATGTTACTGGCCATCCTTGTCTTTATGTCCTCAAGGCAGTCATCAAGTACCAGGATCATTAAAGTTTTCAGGCAAGTAATGTTGACAGTCATCAGCATAAAAGTGAAAGGAGACGTTATGTTAATGAAAAATGTTCTCTTATGGAAGTAGATGCAATAAAAAAGATTGTGGGTTCAAAACTTATCCTTAGACTTCAGTAAAAAAATGGAAAGGGTGAAGACCTGAAACAAGGTGTCCCAGACGGCTGGACGCCTGGACGGTCCCCGAGAGGGACGATACTTCCCCTGGGCCACGAGAGGGCAGCTGCCCGGGTCTGCTTGTGGGCCACTTGAATGGAGCTGGGACGCTCATCTCTACCGGAGGACGTGGCCACCGCCAGGGGGCGCCCGGACGGTTATGAAATCCTGGATGGCAGCACTTCCGCCATACCAGGAAGTGCTGCCGGAAGAAATCCCAGGGGCACCCGGAGTGCTTTCCAGGTACTCTCTTGACACTTCCGCCACACCGGGAAGTGACGTCAGGGGGAGCACCTGGAGCTCATCTGGGTTAGTATAAAAGGGGTGGGAGGATGGAGACGGAGCTTGTGAGGAGGGGAGTGGAGTTCAGAAGAAGAAGAGGAGAAAAAGCAAGAGAGAGAGAAAGAAAGAAAGAAAGGAAGAGAGTTGTTGGGATAAGGCATAGTGGTGCTAAGGAAAAATAAAGGATTGTGCTTTTGGACATTCTGGTGTCTGTCTGTCTGTGTCCGGGGGTATGCTTTCCACAAAGGATAAAAGTAAGCTGGAAAAGATTCACACCTGGCCTGCCTCCATACAATGAAAAATGTTTGATTGCTTTTATACATGTTATATGAACTGTTATATCTCATAGCAAGTTATGGCACTTTCAGGTACTGTGACATGTTGGGTGCGGTGGAGAACTTATTTCAAGTGCTATTTTACTGCTGAGAGGGGAAAAAAAATGGCTGGGGACTGGAAATTTATGGGAATGAGCCACGACAAAAAAGGGAGCGCAGTACAATTAAAACTAAATATGTGATCCAGACATTGAAATACAGACTGAAATTAATCCAAGTTACTATCCAGGGAGGTAAGTTACATTCTCTTTGTTAACTCAGCAACATATATGATTCACTTTGTATAGTAATATCTTAATGATGAATCATTCTGACTGTTGGTGACTTCAAACTAGGAAATACTGTAAATGTCTATTAGCATGTTCAATTCATGGACACTCCGAGCTGGAACTCCCCTGTTCAAATGTTAATGAATCTATCTATCTATCTATCTATCTATCTATCTATCTATCTATCTATCTATCTATCTATCTATCTATCTATCTATCTATCTATCTATCTATCTATCTATCTATCTATCTATCTATCTATCTATCTATCTATTTGTCTATCATAGTTACCTTTTCTATCTATCATTAACAGAAGAGTACTCATTTGCAATGTTCACTTACATGGTTCTGTTGTTTAAGTATGAAGTAAATGAAAACCTCCAGTCAGCAGCATCCCTGGAGAATATACATCTCTAGGGGCTTTCGCACACATGTGAGTAACAGCAGACTGGGCGTCGTGGATGGGTAAGTGAAGCGGGTATGGGTTAATATGTGGCAGAACACATATTAACTTATATTTCTAACCTCTCTCTGTTGCAATCCTAAACTGGAGGAAAAGACATGTAAGGAGCCCTGACGTCAATTCACCACAAAGTAACCGCTCCTTCTGAATCCATGGATTTATAACCGAGATTCCCAACTGAACAGTGTGGCCCATCTGTACCTAGCGACTGAAGAAGCCTAACTAGCCTTCAGTAGCCTCATTGTAATAATAGTAATAATGGACATTGCTTTAATTTAATTTAACTTTTGCTTGTTATATTGATTCTAATGCTCCCAGTATTCAAGATCACATTTCCATGGACGAAAGAACAGCTTGGAAACACAGCAGAGGCACAAAGTGTTAACCGCAGGACATTGAAAACTGAAACAAAAGAGAGGAGGGTTAGTAACAGCTCATGATAATTGTATTATTTATATTTTAAACAAACAGAGATGTAAAATGCACAGTTAATCAGCAGCTCCAATCAGGGTGTGCTAAGACTAACATAGAGAGTCCTCAGCTTGGATTTAAAACCTAAGAGCAAAGGGACATCTTTAATGTATGCAGGCAGATTGTTCCACAGCTTGGGGGCCATGTAACTGAAAGCTCAATATGATGTTCCAACTCAGATGCAGATGCTGACATCTTTATCTTCCTTCACTTTTTGCTTATCTTCAAAGCTGTTACTGAGATGCAGCAGTTTAAAATTGGTTGTACTTTACCATAGCACTCCATTTTATGAATCTCCTTATAAAGTATTATTTCCTTGGAAAAAAAAAATCAGCTTTGTGGATTCAACAGTTTGTAGTGGATGATATAAAAACAAAAATATTGCAGCAAATTGACAAGTTCAAAGCGTAGCTCCACAAAGGCTGCATTAGTCACATTCAGCATATTGCTGGGGTGGAGACTTGCTGTGGAAGAGTCAAGAGGCAAGGTGGCATCTGACATTAGAATATGTTCAGCATATTTACACCATACATTTTCATAAAACTCGATAAAGGAATGTATCATTAATGTTTATTTCTGTGTGTTATCTTTTAGAATTTTCTAAAGATATCAGTTTTATAGTTTAACAGTTTAATTGTGAATTAAAGTTAAAACATATAAAAAAAGACATTCTTAAACACATTTCATCCATATACTACAGTATGTTAGCTGTGTTTTTTTCAGATATTTGACTGGCATCATCTTCAGTTGTTCAACTACCTTTTGGATGAATGATTATTTTTAATATTGTCTATTTGACTGATGCCTTAATTAAAACAACTTACAAGATCACGAAACATTACAAATGTTTATAGAAATGTGTTACAAATAGAGCATGGGCATGTTAAGTTGTATGTTCTGGGTCACACAGTGTGTTACAAGTGGCAGGGCAATTGAACCGTCCACCCTGTGGTTTAAACTCCAGTGCCTTAGCCATTACAACACATTGCCCTATATCTGTTAAACTGGATTTCTAACATTATAATTATATAAATTCAAATAATAGGTAACTGGATATTTCTAGTTAATCATGTGAAAGAACATGCAAAGAATCTTTTGAATATATTACATGCTATCCTGTCCCTGTAAACATAACATTACAAAATAGTAATAGTTTTTGTATGAAATTCATATATTCATTTTTTTTTCTAACCATATTAATTTTTTTCATCTTTTGCCAAAAAAAAATATTCAATTCTATAGATTTTTCTTTTCATGATTAGCAAGCACGCTTAGAATAAAACTCATTCCTGTGCATAAATTAACATATATTAACACCTTCTTCTCATTAGTCCTCCAAGGAAACACCGCAATTCAAAAGTTTATTAATTATGATGACTTTTACCCTTAAATTTCACATAGAAGAGCTTTTTTTTTTTTAAGGAAATATCAGACGCCAAGCAAAACTCCTAACTTAGCATTTCTCTTAAAATGAACATTGAATTGATCCACCAGAGTCAGGATGTTAATGTATATGCTTTTAGGCTGCCATAATTAATACACACAATCATTGTAAATTAAACACACTTTCCGCTTTTGTCTTCTTCTTCAGCTTTTTAAAAATGTTGCATAAGATGTCATATTTCTATTAATGAAACTGTAAAAGTACTGTACCATCCAGTTTGTTGACTTACAGTAGCATTAATAAATTTTAATATAGAGTAATGGAAGGAAGACTGAGAGTGACTGGCTCAAGAACAAGGTGCTAAAAGACAGGTCAGTAGAAGTTTCCAAAAACTAAAAAAAAATGCACTGGGAAGAAGAGTTTAAGTTGCCATGCCAGTGCAAGTGGCAGAATGTGTAAGTTGTAGGTAGGCGTCCCAATGCTGAAAGGAAAGAAAGGTAGCCAAGGAGATGTGATGCTTCTCCAGAGGTTTAGAAGCAGACAACCCAACACTTGACTGCGTTCCTGACCCTCTGCTAAAATGAAGATTTGGCCATTTAAGGCTTACAGAAGATTCAGTGATGCAAGGTCCAGGGGCTACTAGAAGGAGTTTGAGGCTGGTGTCCCTAAAAACACCCTGACCATGAAAACTGCACTGTGACTTGGCTAGCTGTAATCCTGCTACTGGTGTTTAAATCTGCTTGGAGCCAGTAGACTGAGTGGAGTTGAGAAGTTGAAAGTGAAAGATGAGAAGCAAGTGGGAGGATTAGATTAAGGTGCTGTTAGGTGGACAAGCAGATGAATGACCACGCCTGCTAGTCAGGAGTTCAAAACCCATTCTGTATTTCAACTTTTCTCTTTGCTTAAATGTAGCAGCATTCAAAAGAAACAAGCTTACTGCAAAGAAGAAACACCCCTACAATTAAAAGCCCACTAAGATAGCTAAGATAGCTGCTTTCTCCACCTTCAGAAATCCAGTGAGGACATGTTGTTCAGGGAGTGCCGACTTTGGAACCAAAGTAAGCGGCTGTGGAGTGTGAGAGACTTTAAGGGGAGAGTTGAGCAGTTTTTGGATTACACAAGCCTGTAATGAAGAAGATACCCTCTCACTGTTAGAACTGATTAGTCACTTGAGTCATGGGGATTCTCCTCTCGCTCGACTGGTTAAGAGAGTTCCTTTGTACACTCCTTATGGAGTATGGACCCAAGTTACCATCCCAAGAGTCCAAAGAGGATGTCCTGCTTAGAGAGTGCTGTCTGAATAAAAAGAACCCATGTACACCTGTTAAGTGTTACTTTAACAAAACTCTGATACTATGGGCTCCTTGGCTTTTAGCTACTAGGGCACCCCCTACCTTTCTCAAATTATTTTTAGCACATTTACACATCAGAAGGGTAACATGCCACCAGAACATTTTCATAAAATGCCATAAACTGAACTCTCTTTTGTTACTTGATACAACTTAACCCTTTTCAGTCAAAATGAATATTAAATGATGAATAAGAAAATAGTCTGCATTTATAATGTATTATTATTAATACTATTTTTATCATAATCAAGCAATGCAAAAAAGATTACCATTGCACTTCAGTTTCTCCTATTGCAAGAATATATTTATTGATACTGTTGTAAGTCTGACTTCACTAAAATCCATCCATCCATCCATCCATCCTCTTCCGCTCATCTGAGATCGGGTCGCTGGGGCAGCAGCTTGAGCAGAGATGCCCAGACATCCCTCTCCCCGGCCACTTCTTTTAGCTCTTCCAGGAGAATCCCGAGGCGTTCCCAGGCCAGCCGGGAGACATAGTCCTTCCAGCGTGTATCTGGGTCTTCCCCGGGGCCTCCTCCCGGTTGGACGTGCCCGGAACACCTCACCAGGGAGGCGTCCAAGAGGCATCCTAATCAGATGCCCGAGCCACCTCATCTGACTCCTCTCGATGCGGAGGAGCAGCGGCTCTACTCTGAGCTCCTCCCGGATGACTGAGCTTCTCACCCTATCTTTAAGGGAAAGCCCAGACACCCTGCGGAGGAAACTCATTTCAGCCGCTTGTATTCACAATCTCGTTCTTTCGGTCACTACCCCATAGCACATGACCATAGGTGAGGGTTGGAACATAGATCGACTGGTAAATTGAAAGCTTTGCCTTGCGGCTCAGCTCCTTTTTCACCACGACAGACCGATGCAGAGCCCACATCACTGCGGACGCCGCACCGATCCGCCTGTCGATCTCATGCTCCATTTTCCCTCACTCGTGAACAAGATCCCGAGATACTCCTCCACTTGGGGCAGGATCTCGCTCCCAACCCTGAGAGGGCATTCCACCCTTTTCCGGCTGAGGACCATGGTCTCGGATTTGGAGGTGCTGATTCCCATCCCAGCCACTTCTCACTCAGCTGCAAACCGATCCAGAGAGAGCTGAAGGTCACGGCCTGATGAAGCAAACAGGACAACATCATCTGCAAAAAGCAGTGACCCAATCCTGAGTCCACGAAACTGGACCCCCTCAACGCCCTGGCTCATCCACATAAAAACGACAAGGGGTGAGCTTTTTTGAAGGCTTTTACTGGACATACCTCATTGTAAACTGAAATATATACAAAAGAAATGTACAGGTATACATCCAAAGACAATAAAGAATGATTTACAAAGCAATACATAGCAGGCAGTACACATTAAACAATAAAGCTTTAAAAGACACTTACAAGGCGAGTGATTTCCATGGTTGGATCAAGACAAAGAGAAGTGCGTAGACAGAGGTTCAAATTGCTATGTACCACAACTAACCAGACCCAGGGGTTTATATACCCAAAAGATACACTTCGAACGTGACCGAAACAAGAGATAAAGGGGTACCTACGTGAGACACATGGGGTGTATTGTATTCAAATGATTATTAGGTGACCTACATGCTTTACGTGAGTTTCATAGACATTTATGACACCACTGTGAGTGTGGGACATGACTGACAGGTGTGTTAATAAATAACAAGATGAAGAGGGAGCACGGCTCAACAAATAACAGCTAACAAGATGTGGGGCAGAACAACTAAACTTCCATACTAATCCCCCGTGTTCTGAAAACATCCCAACATGTGCACAATTGATGAAAATGTCTTACTTGGAACAGAAATCATGAAGCTTATTAACTGCTGCGTTCAAGGAGTCCCACTTCTTTGCTGGAAAATAATTTGAGAATTTTGAAAAATATACATTTTGAAAGATATTGCAAAATGTTTATTCAGGATTCATTGCAGGTCTTTGCCATTTATTTCTCAAGCGTTTATAAACACTTTTCTGTACTGAATGCTGTACAGATATTCTTCCAAAGTGCTCTCAGAGTGCATTAATTAAATCAATAATTGGAAATAATAGGAAAATGTGAAAAGAAAACTCTGCACTTTTGTATTCAGTAGTATTATGCACGATGAAATAGTAAAGACATCAATCGCTCCGCCAAAAGTGTCATGTTTCCATCATACTTTTAACTGGCATGCAATGGGCCACTCAACTCAACTTATTCAGGAATAGTGCTCTTGTGAATTTACAAATAAAATATATTAACAGCAAAAGACGTAACCTTACAGAATCCTCATAGGGAGAACAATAAAGAGGAAACCAAGAATAAGGCACTGTATCACAAAGGCCTGGCAGTAATCATGAAGAAGAGTCATGAGCATTGCTGAGAACATTATATGAG
Organism: Erpetoichthys calabaricus; assembly: GCF_900747795.2. Lineage (NCBI taxonomy): Eukaryota > Metazoa > Chordata > Cladistia > Polypteriformes > Polypteridae > Erpetoichthys > Erpetoichthys calabaricus. The sequence continues at coordinate 24,239,341 of NC_041409.2, read as the reverse complement.
GTTTATGGTGCTTTTCAGAAGAAGAATAGAGTACAAGACCATAGAGTGCTAACATTTATTGCAAAATAATGTAGAAAGCTTCAAGTGCAGTCTAATGGAACACATGAAAAGGAAAGCTTAGAACGAGTTAGCAGTAAGTGCTCAGTGGCAATTTGCATTGCTTATTGTCCATTTCGCCTCAAACCTTAGTCACCTGTCTTTTTCCTTTCTAACCAAAACACTTCAGACATGGATCCACAAATTTGGCATTTACATTCATTTGGTTATTTTTAGGGCCAGGGAACACTAAAAACATTTTCCACTTAAATAAATTGTAATTAGGAGTTTATGTTATGGAACTTCATTCTTCATTCTACGAGGGGGATTTCAAAAACAGATTAGATCCTTCTTAATTTGGGAGAAGCCTGCATGTCTGTCTTTTAACACCTTTCCTACTGAATTAGAATGCAATCATTAAGATGTCCGCTCACGCTGAATGTCACTGTTTCAAGCTGCATTTACTGGGCTCATGTGGATGCTGGGTACTTTATACCATACTGCTCACTACATCATGTGCTAGTAGCTTCACTGGGAGTTTTGTGGACAGTGCTGGGGCTTCCAGCACCACAATTAGACATGTGCACATCAGCATACTCTCCTTCAATAACATTTTACGTTTAAACGGTAAAGTGTACAGATGTAAAGAACTGAATGGTGGAGCTGACAGTAATGACACTTTGGCGAAACCAGCATTAGTAATTGTTATAGAAGGGTGGAAGAAGAACATTGTTACAGTAGAACTTACTGAAAGGTGAAAGAGAAGAGGTAAGACGAGATTAAACAGAGTTTCGAGAACAGACCTAGTCAGAGAGTTCTTATTGAGTCGGACCCACAGACCTGACTGAGTACTAACCAAGAGATTACATTTTGTGAGTCTTGCATCAAATGAACTTAGTTGTCTAGCAAGATGGTAAGATGGAAGTAATCTTGGTTGTTCAAATGAACTGTTTTGAAAGAAAGTTATGAATGTATCCCGATTTGAGGATATGTGCTCACCTGTGTTTGGTCCAATTCAGAACTCCTGGCAGCGGCATCTAACATCTGTAGCAGTTGATCGGTTTGATAATCACACATAAGACCATCAAGAAGACGACTGCAGTAATCCAGTCGCGATGTGACAAACACATGACAGTATTTCCGCATCAGAACAGGAGAAAAGGAAAAGGTCTGATTCTAAAAGTGATCTGCCAGTGGTCAAAAGATGTGTTAACACAGCGATTCTCAAACTGTGGGGTGCACCACCCCTGGGGGGGTGCTGAAGCTGTACAAGGGGGGCGTCGAATAAATGAACAAGACATCAAAATGCATTTTTTACATTTTTATTTCAAATTTAAATTTGCAAGCATATAATCACAACGAATGTATTATAACTAAAATTAAAATAAAACACTTCTAAGGCATAGATCTAATGACTAATTTCGAGCGGCGCCGCAGCTGCTGCTTTTATAGTCGCGTATTTTCAATCCAGAAAGTTCGAGACGTATCTGTGTCTGTCGCGAACATTCGGGTAACAGCAGATCAGGTGATAATGCGGCGCGACTGCACCACATTGGCAGCGTAGCCAATATTGCCAAATTAAGTTAAATAATTTACTGCATATTGGGTTATTTTCATGATACAACTAACAGCGGTATAATATTTATCGGACGAAAATACGTTCATCTCGCGCAGACAGACTTCATCGGTGTAATGTTTGCGAGATTTTTAAAAATTAAAATATATTTAATCGTTTCTTTACATAAAAAAATAATTAAATAAGAATAAATAATGTATTCTTTGTTTTTGGGATTAGAATTACTACCAAAAACCACACAAGGCATTTTCACAATTATTAAAGAACTTTAAACAAAATAAATTAGAAATATTTCACCAAAGTTAGCCGAACACACGCAAATTATATGCAAGTAAAAATGATAGGATACCGCGACACCGCACGAGTATCACACCTTTGTTAGTTGTATCATGGGTTATTCTCATCTATCTTACATTATGCAGGGGGCGCAGAATTATTCCAGGTAGAAAAGGGGGGCGCGAAATACGAACGTTTGAGAACCGCTGTGTTAAAAAATGCAAAGATGAGGCTTTCAAAAGAGCTGGTGACCAAGAGTGAAGGTAGAGAAAGATATGAGATGTTATTTTTAGTTGAGCTAAAGATCCTACAACAAACAGTACATATGACATTTAAATAGTGAGTTTACCCAAGTTCATTTAGAAAACTGCTCTGCAAATCATGTAAGACTGAAACATGAGGTCATAACGATGAATCAAGTAGAGTATGGCAATCGTCGATACTGAGAAGAAGAGGCCAAAGCACTGAACCTTAGGGATTGCTGTAGGAGAGAGGCTATAGAGAGCTTGTTCCATTATTGAACACAGCGTTCAGAAAAGTAGGAGGACCTTCTGAAAGTGCTGCCATTGACTGTGATGGCTAACACCATCCAAATCAATGACCTGTTCTCTTTCAGGAAACAAAGATTCCAAAGCAAGGCTGGCTTCCCTCCCAAAAAGTTGTTTTCAAGCAATGGGAGTAAATTATAGGTGTTATAAGAGCCAATGTAAGAAGTTAGTGGTGAGAAACAAAAGCATCCAGAAAATACAAAGTAGCTGTAAAGGTCCAAGCAGGACATTGGTAGCAGTAGTTCACAAATCCATAGAGTGCAAAACTGGATTTTGTTTTTTTACGTTTGTTTTAGAACCCTGTGTTTAAGACACAACAATACTTAAATGAAAAATAAAAAAATAGCCAGTGCGTTGTTGCACGGTACTGCATATAGAAATATATTAAATTGTGTAATTTGAACCAAGAGGGGCACATAGTGATGCAAATTAATTAAACATTTTATTATGAATGAGCATGCTTCCAAATGTAAACTTCAGTGAGGGTTTACCAGCTATGCGGTGATTCTCATACATATCTGAGGCACCCCAGTGAGTCTGTTGGGTTGCACCAGAGTGCTCTATAGTATGCAGAGACATGAAACTTTGGAGAATGAGCTTTCTTCACAACCGAAAATGTCAAAGGTGTCACACTTTTCAAATTATGCATGTGGAAAGTAGATTGCTGCGTTTTGTTTTAGCACTGGTTGCTGTGAATTCCTGTTGCAGGCTCCGCTTTTTCAAATTCACAATTTCTTGGTCCCACGCTTCCTTTCATTTGCATAAATGCCGACCTTGCTACCTGAAAGCATTTGCTTTGATTTACGACAAAGTCTGCACCATTCACATTATAAATCTTTCACCTCTAAGACACTCCTTCCCTGGTATTCATCGACCAAAGACATTTTTGTTAAGAGCACTTTGGACTAAGTCCAGAAAAGCCACTGGGGATTATCATAAGGGATAGTCGGAATGATGTGTGAATTACAACAAGCCGGAAAGCTGAAAAGACACAAAGTTTTAAAAAGAAATGCAAGTTCTTTTTATATTTACCCTTTCACCTCAATACATTTTGGATTAAACCTGAACCTCATTTTTATTGTTAAGAAAAAAAAAATACAGGAAAATACTAATAGGCCAGGCAAAGGAATCAATTTTCATAAAAAAAAAAACTTACTTTCTTTACTTTCATTAAAAGCAAAAAAACCAGAGATCCCAAATGTCCCCAACGAACCCATCTGGCGGCTCATTTTCACACTGCACTTCCATGTTGTGACATCATTTTAATCACTCAGCAAGGTGCTGTCTACAAAGGTCAACTCAATTGATTAAAAGGAAAAGGGAAAAGTATGCTCATCTTTCATTAGATGGAGCACAGATGATGCTATAAATAATTTAGTGTCAGTTGCAATTATTTATTATTTATTTATTTATTTATTTGGGGGGGGGGTGGTGAGGGTGAGGGGATTCCTCTACAGTTGAACACAGCAAATCTATATGATTGTATATACAGTAGATAATAAAAATAACTGTTTCTGTTAATGAGAATATTAAAGGCCACTCATTTCTAATGCTATAGTAGGAATAACCCTCCATTTCTTGTCATGAACTTAACCTGTAAAATTCCAAATGCGAAGTAAATCTAGGCATGGAGTAGAAAACAGTTCATGATGGGTGAGTCCCACCACATTAACTCTGCACATGTGAATAATGCAAAGATAATGGGAACAAGCGAAGCTGAGTTTTGCTTCACTATCAGGTTATTAAGTGAGGAAAGGAACGAGCAATAATTGATAGCAATTAGTTATAACACTGAGCCTGAGACTGGTAAATAGCAGTGGAGTATCGCATGCACCCATTGTAAAAATAAGGTGATGATTACCGTGAAGAGTCCTCAAGGAAGGGTTAATGTATGCAGTTTGCTGCTTTAACTACTTGGTTAAAAATATTCAAAGTGAATGAATAATAGAGACCCTATGTTTTAGTCCCCCAGTTGATAAAAGATAAAGGAAAAAAAGCACGCACATGCCACTCAGATGAGCTGGAACAGCTGAATATTCTTAATTTATTTATGGATTTTTCTTACAATTCAATGAATGAAAGATGCACAAAGCCTGCATAAAGAATTTTTTAGACTGTGGTCTTGTATTGCAACACGAAATCTAAATGTATCGCAGTAATATTATAGATTAACATGAAAACTGTACAATGGTACAAATAATATTCTCAAACCCATTTAATCTAATTCACGATTACAGGGGGTGGAGCCTATCCTGGCATTAGTGAGTGGGTGGAAGTCATAAAGTAGTCCTGTCAGAATGCAAGTCCACAAGTCTCACTCATATGCACGCCCATTAAACCTAACATGCACATCTTTGGGTATGCGGGTGACAGAGGGAGAACATTTTTGTACAATGGGTCATTTTCTTTTCTTTTAGGCAAAAAACAGGTCAATAATAAATGTAAAAAGCCAATAGATAAAGGGTCAATAGGCACCCTTTGTTGAGAACAGGGTAATAAGTGAAAAGGCAAATCTCCTGAATAATTCTTGTTATGGGACGTGAATACGATTTACCTGTCTGTGGTGGGTTGGCACCCTGCCCGGGATTGGTTCCTGCTTTGTGCCCTGTGTTGGCTGGGATTGGCTCCAGCAGACTCCCATGACCCTGTGTTCGGATTCAGCGGGTTGGAAAATGGATGGATGGATATTTACTTGTCTTGCAAAAGACTCACCTGCTTTGAAGATTAAACTGCTTTGTATCTCATCAACATATAAGATTGAGATAACAAATCTGTCTGCTTCCTTGGAAAATGTTTGTATTTACCTCATTGAAAATTAACATGTGCTGTGGGCGTTGGTTTATAATCGGCCTACAGTGGTATATGTACAGTCATATGAAAAAGTTTGGGAACTCTCTTAATTCTTTGGATTTTTGTTTCTCATTGGCTGAGCTTTCAAAGTAGCAACTTCCTTTTAATATATCCATCCATCCATCCATTTTCCAACCCGCTGAATCCGAACACAGGGTCACGGGGGTCTGCTGGAGCCAATCCCAGCCAACACAGGGCACAAGGCAGGAAACAATCCTGGGCAGGGTGCCAACCCACCGCAGGACACACACAAACACACCCACACACCAAGCACACACCAGGGCCAATTTAGAATCGCCAATCCACCTAACCTGCATGTCTTTGGACCGTGGGAGGAAACCGGAGCCCCCGGAGGAAACCCACGCAGACACGGGGAGAACATGCAAACTCCACGCAGGGAGGACCCGGGAATCGAACCCAGGTCCCCAGATCTCCCAACTGCGAGGCAGCAGCGCTACCCACTGCGCCACCGTGCCGCCCCCTTTTAATATATGACATGCCTTATAGACACAGTAGTATTTCAGCAGTGACATTAAGTTTATTGGATTAACAGAAAATATGCAATATGCATCATAACAAGTTAGACAGGTGCATAAATGTGGGCACCCCAACAGAGATATGACATCAATACTTAGTTGAGCCTCCTTTTTCAAATCTAACAGCCTCTAGACGCTGTCCTCCTATAGCCTTTGATGAGTGTCTGGATTCTGGAGGGAGGTATTGTTGACCATTCTTCATACAAAGTCTCTCCAGTTCAGTTCAATTTGATGGCTGCAGAGCATGGACAACCTGCTTCAAATCATCCCATAGATTTTCAATGATATTCAAGTCAGGGGACTGTGACGGCCATTCCAGAACATTGTACTTCTCCCTCTGCATGAATGCCTTTGTAGATTTCGAACTGTGTTTTGGGTCATTGTCTTGTTGGAATATCCAAACCCTGCGTAACTTCAACTTTGTGACTGATGCTTGAACATTATCCTCAAGAATTTGTTGATATTGGGTTGAATTCATCTGACCGTCGACTTTAACAAGTGCCCCAGTCCCTGAACTAGCCACACAGCCCCACAGCATGATGGAACCTCCACCAAATTTGACAGTAGGTAGCAGGTGTTTTTCTTGGAATGCGATGTTCTTCTTCCGCCATGCAAAGTGCTTTTTGTTCTGACCAAATAACTCCATTTTTGCCTCCTCAGTCCAAAGCACTTTGTTCCAAAATGAATCTGGCTTGTCTAAATGAGCATTTGCCTACAACAAGCGACTCTGTTTGTGGCGTGAGAGCAGAAAGGGCTTCTTTCTCATCACCCTGCCATACAGATGTTCTTTGTGCAAATTGCACTGAATTGTAGAATAATGTACAGATACACCATCTGCAGCAAGATGTTCTTGCAGGTCTTTGGAGGTGATCTGTGGGTTGTCTGTAACCATTCTCATAATCCTGCTCATATGCCGCTCCTGTATTTTTCTTGGCCGGCCAGACCTGCTGGGTTTAACAGCAACTGTGCCTGTGGCCTTCCATTTCCTGATTCCATTCCTTACAGTTGAAACTGACAGTTTAAACCTCTGAGATGGCTTTTTTAGCCTTCCCCTAAACCAGGAGACTGAACAATCTTTGTTTTCAGATCTTTGGAGAGTTGCTTTGAGGATCCCATGCTGTCACTCTTCAGAGGAGAGTCAAAGGGTAGGAAGCACAACTTGTAATTGACCACCTTAAATACCTTTATATCTCATGATTGGACACACCTGTCTGTGAAGTTCAAGGTTTAATGAGCTCATCCAACCAATTTGGTGTTGCAGGTAATCAGCATTGAGTAGTGACAGGCATTCAAATCAGCATAATGACAAGCCAGTTTTTCACATTTGATTTAATTTCATACAACTTGTAGCTGGGCCACATAGTGTTGTTAAATGTCAGTTCTGAGTGCGTCTCATTTCATTGTCCCGTTTGCTGTTTGTATGTGTATCAGTTAATGCCGTCCCCGTAAAGGGGGACGGATGATGGAAGGAGACCACAGCCGCAAACCTGGAAAACACCTGTTCACAATTAATCAATTACTGCCGTCACAGGACTATTTAAGCCAGCAGGAGGAGAAGGAGAGAGAAGGAGATTTTTCACATTCACGACCACGAGCCATCTGTACCTGTTATATTCCACATCGCGCATTTCCATCCAGTTTGTTTTTCTATCCGCTGGACTTGCATCAAGATCCTCATCACGCGAGACCCCGGGGTCGGAATTAATCATCCACCACGCACCGAGGATTCACGGTGAGGCTGCTCCATTTTGTCCGGGGAAAATCAAATGACTAATTTTTCACTAGTTCAGTCAACCGCATTCAGGACAGTTTTTTATAACCGGACTCAAGTTTACATTCATTTCCGTATCTCATTCAGTTCTTGTTATTCGTGTTGTGTGTTTATATGTTACAGGGGCAAGGGAGGGTTTTTGTTGTATTTATATTTGGTGGTGTCTTGTTGTTGCTGGGGTGGAGGGATATTTATATGTTTTCTATTTTTTGCATGTCTTGTTGTTTCATTTAATACATTTAATCAGTTTAATTTTACATCCTGCTTTTGTGTACTTATATTTACACCGTCGATTGTGGGGAAAAGTTTAATTGGTTAGAAGTACGGCTTGATAGTTAGATTCAGTCTCAGTAAATTATCCAGGCCACAGGTCTTGGAGGTGTAGCTGCCGGCTGGGTAAAGGGGTCGGCCGTTACAAATTAATTACTGCTTCGCTAAAAATCTTTGTTCAGAAAACACCCCAGTACTTCTAGGAAATGAAAGACATACCACTGTTATATTTTTATTGAAAGTAGAGTAAATTATTATGCAGACTGAGAGGGGTTCCCAAACTTTTTCATATGACTGTACTTCTTGATAGGTGCCAATACTTTTTTTCTTAACCAATGAAAATGTGTTTACACTATTGATAACGCAAGGAAATTGGTATGTATCATTGTTTAATTGATCGTAATGTTGATCCAGACGAAGACTGAAGCAGTTACTGTATATACTTCTGCGCAGTGGGTGGGGTTTGGAGCGGAGCGATGGAGCAACTCCAGAGGAAGGTGTGAGAGGATAGAGGGTGCAGGAGAGAGAGGGCCCACTGAACACAGGAACTCGCAGGAAGACAAAAGTATGTGGCTGACAAGGTGCAAGGCACACGGATGGTGACATCTACCTGCAGGGAGGAAGAGACAGTTTCACTGGAGAAATGCCATGTCCAGCAAGAGACATAAGAGGACTGAGTGAAGCGCACAGACAAGAAGCAAGACTTCTGTTGGGAAACAAGTGTTCAGCGACCAGAGTGTTCCCAATGGGACACTTGGAAAACTAATCATTGTGTTAACACAGCATGCAACTTGGACTTTGCAGCACCAAAGGTTGTACCTTCCACCGTTGTTTTTCAATTTAATTTAGAGTGCGGAGTGTGTGCTTTTTTTTTTTTAAAGGTTTTTGCTCCTGATATTTTTAGATTTATTTTGTACTTTTATCTTCTTGGTAGATTTTATATTGTCTGGTGTAATACAAGTTACTGCTGTTTTTCTTGAAATTGCTGCCATGTCTTACATTGTGTGTTTACTCAATGCCCAATTTAAAGAAACATGTGTACTGTTATCTTTAAAGTTCAAGACGTTCCAGACTCTTAGTAAAACTGGGTGGCGTAGTCAGATATTTTAACTCTGTTTAGGTGAGATTACCAGCCACCCATCACACAGGACCAAAACCAAACGAGTGGGAGTGAATCCCATGAAGACACAGGGAAAATGTGCAAACCTCCTATGGCCAATGACTGAACATGCACGGAATTTGAGGCCAGGATTCTAGACAGTGATGAGCAAAACAGGTAGCTTTATATGCATACAGTTATGAGAAACTGATCCTAAAATATGTTTTGCAGGCGATTTTTCAGTCATGAAATCCTGAATTCACTAAAGAGTTTTTTTAGAAGTTTTAAAGCTTTTTTGGGTTTGAGATGGAAAGCAAAGAATACTGTCAAATGCCCTCACTGGGTGTCTTCAGGGTACTGTGGATGGAACATAAGAGGACATGCTGTATTCAGCACCAGCGCCCCCTTTAGACCAACTGTGGTAGTACATATATTGGATGAGCCCTAGAGTGATCCACTAATGCACATGTGTGACAACAATCAGGCCCTCCACTAAAGTTTGTGAAGTTGTAAAGTAAAGTGTTACTATGGAAATTATTAGATTTTATTTATTTATTTACTTTTTTATTTATTTATTTTGTGAATTTATGGTACTGGTTATTGAACTTTACCATTGGTGTATAGACTGGACTAGTTTACCTTAGGTTGCCCTTTTTAAGCATATTTTTTGTTATTTTTGACATAATTTTCCTATGCTTTGCTAGTTTTGATCTTCTTTTCTTCAATATAAATAAATCCTTTGTTTATAAAGATTCTTTATTATGTTTGTCCTACATAGCTAAAGAGTTTTTACAATTTTATGTCCCTTGAAAGGTATTTGTGATAAATTGTGAATATTTAAAATGTTTTTGATCTATAAAAGCCTGGTCTTCATTTTTGGGGCCTGGACAGGCCAAACTCTGCCAGTAGAGTTCAGGATTTGGCTGCCTAGGGTGAGGACTGTTTTGGAAGGCAGACTCAGTGAGTCAACAGGTTCAGTAGGTATAAACAAACTGTTCAGCTGAGTTCTAACAAACTAATATGATAGGTTTAAATTGGGCAGTAATATTGAGAAGGCAGAAGAACCAGGACAAACAATGGGGGAAAGGAGAGCAAAGTATGGCGTTGAGAGAGAGCGAGTATTTGAGATACAATCAATGGAGGAGGCAAGCTAGAATTATATGTGTCCAAGGACAAAAGATTAATGATTGTGCTTGTAATGAGGATGTATGTGACTGTCCCTCATAGATTGGCAACATGATAGACATTTATGAAATGACAATTATAACTGATTGCATTTAATTTGGCAATACTCCGAAATTAAAAACAAATCAGACCCTGATTTATTCATGTTAAAAGAAAACAAACAGAAGTGTACACTTAAATGAATGCTTCTTGTCAATTGTGAACCCCAACAGCTTTTTCCCCAACAGTTTTTGCTTTTTCTTTCCTAATTTAAAAGACCCCAATGTTGTCAAGTCTGGGGACACAAGACCCTGTTCTCCTCAGGAATGTAATGTGATCTGGAAAAATGAGAATTGGAAGCTTGGATGAAGTATCTTGACTCCCACTTCCTGCTTGACCATGGGATATGCTGTATGCATACAGCGGACTTCAAACATTTTGCAATTGCTAGCAGGGCTGGCAAATCCAACAATTAAGTCGTTCCCTCTACTTTGTAAAAAAAGTGAAGATATGAGTTTATAATAATGGATAGGAAACAGTGAAAGGAAGTCACATTTTACAATCAGCAAGTAGTACAACTGCAGTTGCACTGGAGAGCTTGTAGTTAGCAGAACTTTCTTGATGGCCCTGACACAACTTCATGCTGCCAATACTGATCATAACCACAATACATAAAGATTTATCGTGGTGACCACAGGCAAAAGAGTGAGGAAGATGTGCTACTCTGAATTGTAAGAGAACAAAAATACAGAAGGAGGATGTGGTGACCTACCAGCTAACGATGATCAGCCCCGCACAGTCATAGGCAGCCCTATTCATACGCTGCCATCAAGACAAAGAGAAAGTTAGTGTTAGAGCACCACTGCCAGTATCGTGACTGGCAGTTTCTGTCACTCGTGCTGCCAAGCCTCTATCCCTGAAAACAACGCTATATTCTGTCACATGTCCTCTGGTGGGTACTACATGAATTACAATGTTACGTAAAAATGAGAAGAGATACGGACTAGAATTCAGTGGCGTAGCTGGGGGGGGCAAGAGGGGACATCTGTCCCCGGGCGCAGCATCCAGGGGGCGCCAAATTTCCCTTCCCCATTGCATTTTGACAAACAGGAGGGGGTGCGAAATCTTCAGTTGTCAGTTTTCTTCAGTTTTCAGTTGCCGCTGAAGACCATAGCTACGCCTCTGCTAAAATTCCTTTGAAACTGAGTAGCTGGGCGGAAAGGGCACTGGCCAGCGAGTCCTTACAGTAATACCACAGTTCAGATGAAAGAAACTATATTTTAAGTAACCATTGCTTCACGGGAGAGTGGTAAACCAAAAGACATGGCTGAAAAAAATCTGAGAGGTTTAAGATAGTTTGACAGACAGCATGTGGGAGATTCGGAGACAAAGTGTAAGACGATTTTATGGTCTGATGAGAACAAAGTTGACCTGTTTGACCTCGATGCCAAGCACTGTTGCTCGGCACAATCTAACACCACATATCATTCTGACAAGACCGTTCCTAAGTGTCCTTATGGAAAACCCACACAAGAGTCACATAAAAAACAACAGAGCAAACACACACACACATATAAATGCATTGTTTAAGGGTAATTTTGTGTGAAAATGCAGTTCCTTCACACATGAAAACGTAGTTTTTTCCACATACTTATGTAAATTTTAATATGTTGAACATAAATTAGATCAGTTAAAACAAAACACATTCCCTTATTTGAATTTTTTATGTTATTGTCAATTGGAGTTTAGAATGTACACTAAACATTGTAAAATTATATTTAATGAACACACAAAACACAAAAATATATCAGTAGTGAAATACATGTATTCATGTAATGATTGAAAAGTTTATTCTTTACTCACTATGCATTCTTAAAATAATACAATGAATTACAAGCACATAGCTACATTTTTGCTATGTTTCATCCAGGGGTTGTTCCCTGGTTAATGTTTATTTTAATTTTTATGCTGGTTTGTTATAAAACGCTTCTTCATCTTTTCGTTTTGACACCCAGGGTACCACTTGGAGATGTTTGCTCATTTTAGCACTTCTTAAATATGGTAAAGCACTCCCTTCTGTCATATCCAATCACCTCCATGTCTCTTTCTCATCCTCATTTGCCATCATCTCTTAGCTTTAATCGTTGCTCTGTTTTGTGACAGACTTGAACCACCCCAGGAGTAATCACAGCCCAGTTCCAGGTCCAAGTCTTACTTTTGCTACTGAAAATCAAGGCTAGAACTCGCTATAGTGGCTTCTGCTGTCTTTTCACCTCCAAGTCATCAGTAGCTCTTAAAGGGCTTAAAACCTCCAGCTTCTTCCATTTGAGGACTGTGTCTGTTCACCTAACTAGCTTCAGGGGAAGTACTGGCTTTCTTGTAATCCTCCTAGATCTCACCTTTAAAAGAACAGCAAAAAAAAACAACCTTGGTTTCACTTATTCTGGCTAGAAAATATGTGCTGATTTTAATCAGCCCTTTGTGGTCTCGATTTTTTGTAAATGTGAGTCACACATTCCTGACACCCACTGGGTTACCTGCATCTCTAGCGTTGCAGGGGGACATTTGTTATTTCCCCTCATGTCACACTTCTCTCCCTCTGTACATACACCACACTCATCAGTCCTCTTGTGATGCACTTCTTTTTGCACACACATGTTTCTTTCTGACTCTTTGACACCCTCACTTTGTCCTTCTCTTTCTTCTCTGCACCTCTCATCATTTTCCCGTGTACTCTCTATGTTCTTTTCCTTCCTGTTGACCATTCCTTGCCTATCATTGCACTAGATGTAAAAGGATTGTTAAACAAAACTTTAGCAAAGATAACAAAATTCACATGACATGTAGCATCTTTTTTGTTGAATTGCTTCTTCCCTTTCTGCTTAATTCTACAACAATGTGTGAAAGTAGGATATTACGAAAAAACATTTTTGTTTTCAGAGCTACAATCTATATATATAAAATCCCTATGTGCGTCCAGGTGTCCGTGTGTGGGTATCTTCTGATGAAGTGCGCATGCGTGGGGCACGGTACGATGCGCGATATTACTGTTAGAGAAAGTTAGAGCCGTTTTATGGAAATACAAACCAGTATTACTGCGAGAGGAAATTAAAGGTACACAATACAGTGACGCATATTACAGCCACATACAAGCCAGTATTACTGTCAGAGGAGATTAAAGGCATATTACCGACGCGCACTCCTGTATTACCACCATAGAAAATTAAAGGTATATTACGGACATACAAGCCAGCGGACGTACAAGAGGGTATACTTCAATAAGGGCGCGCACAAAAAGGCGAGCCTCAAAAGGGTGACCTCAATTGGTCGCAGCGAATAAAGGCGCGCGTAAATAAAGATCTGCACCTTTGTTGCTCTTCACATATGTGCAGATGGTGCAGACCTATAAATATCTGGGAGTGCAGCTGGATGATAAATTAGACTGGACTGCCAATACTGATGCGCTGTGCAAGAAAGGACAAAGCCGGTTATACTTCCTTAGAAGGCTGGCTTCCTTCAACATCTGCAATAAGATGCTGCAGATGTTCTATCAAACAGTTGTGGCGAGCGCCCTCTTCTACGCAGTGGTGTGCTGGGGAGGCAGCATTAAGAGGAAAGACGCCTCACGCCTGGACAAACTGGTGAGGAAGGCAGGCTCTATTGTTGGCATGGAGCTGGACAGTTTAACATCTGTGGCAGAGCGAAGGGCGCTCAGCAGGCTCCTATCAATTATGGAGAATCCACTGCATCCACTAAATAATGTCATCTCCAGACAGAAGAGCAGCTTCAGCGACAGACTGCTGTCACTGTCCTGCTCCACAGACAGATTGAGGAGATCGTTCCTCCCCCAAACTATGCGACTCTTTAATTCCACCAGGGGGGGTAAACGTTAATATTTAACATTATACATAGTTATTGTCTGTTTTTTTTCACCTGTATTATTATCATTCTTTAATTTAATATTATTTATTGTATCAGTATGCTGCTGCTGAAGAATGTGAATTTCCCATTGGGATTAATAAAGTATCTATCTATCTATCTATCTATCTATCTATCTATCTATCTATCTATCTATCTATCTATCTATCTATCTATCTATCTATCTATCTATCTATCTATCTATCTATCTATCTATCTATCTATCTATCTATCTATCTATCTATATTATAGAGCCATTTGAACTAAATTATCTACGAACGCCTTTATTCGCCGCGCTCAATTGAGGTTGCCCTTTTGAAGCTCGCCTTTTTGTGCGTGCCCTTATTAAATAGAGCCATACAAGACAGTATTACTGTCACAGAAAATTAAAGACACACAATACACAGCGGCAGCCCACGAAGAACGGTCAGCTCAGCAAGTAAACATCAACAAAAGAAAGGCTGAAAGAAAGAAAAATACGACCAACAAAAAGAATGAGGTCAAAGTCCCTTGCCATTTAATATAGACTGTTCCTACTAATGTCTATGCACTACTGTTCTAGCGCCCATTATTGTAACGAGCTAAATGACTAGTATACCATATAATACTGTATATATTATAGATTCACATATCTAGTTCCTATTGTTTACCTATGTTCATTTTCCATCACTTTTCGTTATATTTTCTTTCCAATGCAAACTTTAATTGCCATATATACTCACGTATAAGTCGTATCAGACCCCGAATTATATGCCCATTCAAAAATGCGACACTTAATTTTGTTTTTTGCATCTTTTTGCCTCCTCCAATCTCATATCAGTTTCTCAGACGCATCGGATTTTGTTGCAGCAGCAGCACAGTTACCAATTTCTTTCACTACTTCAACAACGTTTAATTTAAAACCAGCTTCATATTTTCTTCTGATCGAACACTCCTTCGTAGATAAGCGATGCTCTTACGATTAAGGTGTATGAGGGTGTGAGATGCAAAAAACACAGAACAGTGCAAACATCGCTTTGGAATAGTTCGGAAATTACTGTGTGGTCACGTAGGCACAATACATAGAAAAAAAGGCTGTGTGCTCCGTGGTTATTCTCTCAGGTGGGCATATCTGTTGTACCAATAGCGTGAGTTTTCCACATTCAATTTATACAGCCGACATTAAAAAATACCAGAAAATATACAATAAAATCAAGTCCCGATTTATCCACAGGAGAACTTATCCATGAGTATATACGGTATTATAAAAGGGTGTCCCAAAATTCACGCAAGATTTGAATTTGGCACCATTTGTATGGTAAAGTGTTGCCAACGAAAAAAAAAGACAGCGTGACAGCTCACACTTCAGGGTTATTAAAAATGGAGCGCTACACGAAAGAACAACGCGTTTTCATTGTTGATCTATATTTTAAAAATAATGAAGGTTTGGCAGCTACAGTTCGCAATTTTCGTACAAAATATGGTCGGAATAGTGATTTAACTTCATCAACTGTTAAGAGATTTATTAAAAAATTCAGGGAGATTGGATCAATTAGTGATCTTAGACACTCTGGCCGTCCTTCAACAAGTAGTTCAACACAAAACATCAAAGCAGTTCGTGAGAGTGTTGCTGAGAGTCCAGGAACATCAATTCGGCACAGTGGTCAAGAATTGAACATTTCCAGAAGCTCTCTACAGCGTATTCTCACGAAAGATTTGCATCTTCATGCTTACAAAGTTCAATTGAGTCAAGAACTGAAGCCTACTAACCACGCACAGAGAAGAGAGTTCATTGAATGGATTTTGGAACAACAACAAGTGAATGCCGATTTTTCGAACAAAATCATCTTCAGCGATGAGGCTCATTTTCATCTTGATGGCTTCGTTAATCATAAAAATTGTTGCATTTGGGGTTCAGAAAATCCACGAGTGATTGTTTGAAGTCTAAGGTTTATGCCATCAAGCCCACAACCACCCACGCCTTGAAGGAGGAAATTGAGCACTGTATCAACGAAATTTCAGCCACATTTATGCAAAACGGTCATGGAAAATTTCGACAAAAGAGTGCGTATGTGCCAGCAAAGCCGTGGAGGCCATTTACCCGATATGCTATTCCATACATAACCCTATACTGTATACTTTATGAATCAATTAAAAATTTACAATTTTTAATTAAAAACCTGTGTTCTCTATCAAAATTACTTCTTGCGTGAATTTTGGGACACCATTTTACTAAGCTTAACTTAGAAATGTAAAACCACAAAACACATTTTTTAAACATCAACAAATTTTGTTCCTTTTCCATCCATATCTATACACCACTTCTTTTTTTTAGCAGGATGTAGATTGTTTGTTTGAAGCCTGCTGTTTGTCAGGTCCGGAGGATGTTCCTCACCTCTATATTCTGTATAATCGTCAATACTTTGGTATGAGTTTGAAATAAAAATGAAACACTCTGACTTTTCTCACTTGGTAACATTTGTTTGCTATCACTCAGGAAAATCAACATTAATCAGTAAAGCTGAATTCTTCATAATTTTCCTTATAATGCTTCCATACCAAATATTGAAGTCCTGGGAAGCATTGAATTATAATGTGGAAAGAGTCTCCACAAAAATGAGGAAGAGTTCTTTGCTTTGTATAGAATCGAGGAATCCTTATAGTAAAACAGTGTTGTTTGTAATACACACACTGGACAGAAAGATCAACCAAATCAAAACAGGCTCCAACCTAATAGAATCATATAGATGACCAATGAATTCCGACATAACCGTTGTTTAGTCTGTCGGTGAAGAAGAGGACATTATATCATCTTTTGGGAATTAGTGGGTAATGTGCTTTGGTTACAGCTTAACCTGGTACAAATTAAGAACTGCCTCTGCTAACCCTTTGATCTTAAATCAAGCTCAAAATATCAATGGATTTTTGCTTCATTCTGTTCCAGCAAAACTTCGACTAACCTGCCTACTGTATAGACAGAGCTGACGCTTTTTGAATTTTTCAAGTATAATCTGACATTGCCACGGGACTGGTGTCATAATACAGGATTCTCTTTTTCTGTTTTTTGTTGACATCATATACTGCTTTTGATACTTTGAACACATTGTCCTCATGAAGCCAGCGTTAAAATATCCTGTCTACAGGTCCAATTGAAATTATCAGCTCCATGATCTGCTTCTATGTTTTCGTCTACATGCAGTAAGCCTTCATTGGTGATGAATCTTTTCCCCAGCCTATGTTTTGTAGTTCCTTTAAAGGCTGCTTCTGTTTAGTATATTGCAGCTGTTTGTTTCTTGACTCGCCCAAGAGCCACCATGTTCCATGTGTATGCTGATGTGACATTACTCTACATGAGATACAGTCCTGAAGAAAGTCAGCCATGAATAAGTTCATTGCTTGCCTCAATTAAATCTATACTTTAATATTAGCACATATCCAGCTGTGTATACTGCTTTGCAAAAATATGCTGAGATTTATGGACTAGTGTACTGTACTGTACTATAATCCATAAAATACAATTGATCCTCAGAAAAATGGACTCTATGGGGAGAACTGTCTGTAAATTCTTTGTTCTGAATGTTTTATATTTTTGTATACTATGCATATACACAGTGAACACATACGTATTAATCTATCAGTTTTCTAATCCTTCTTATCCAGAATAGTATTGTGGTGAATTTACGCTCTGTACAAGACTGGAACAATTCCTGGACAAAACACCAGCCCATTGCAGGGTGAACATATACTCATTAGGGAACAATGTACTGATATCAATCCGCCAAACCTGCATGTTCTTTGGACTGTGGGAGGAAATCGGTGCATCCAGAGGAAACTCACATGGACATGGGAAGAGCAAGTAAACTCCACATGGGACTTGAACTCCAGTCTCCTTATTATGAAGCAGCAGCACTATCACTGTGCCACTAGGCCACACTACACATATATATTCACATACAGTATACTATGTGTAAGCTGTTCTGTCATTTTATTACTAATATTATTCAGCCACTGCCTATTGTTCCCAAAATCTATTGTTGCAGTATCAAATGTTCTGCAAATCAATTGTATTGCAATTGATATCTTAAAATTAGCAAAATTAACACTACGTTAACTTTTTCATTCAGGATTTCCAATTGTTTCAGAATTTTTTGATATTGCATGAACCTGTGGACTAATATTATTCCATATATAAAACCTGTTTTACTTTTATCTATGCAAAGTCAACTTTAAAGTGAACTTTTGTGTAATGTATAAACACTAGAGTTACATCATCATTTACACTCCGGCTAACCCATCACGACAATAAAGCTCATGCAGTCATTTACCTATTTTTTCTCCATTAGTAGCACTGGCTAATGATGACTAAACCAGCACTTTTTGACCTTTATGACTGGGCTATTTACTGAAGAGTTCAAAAATTCTTAACAAACTTAATATATTCTCTGTTAACAGTCACACTATGACAGAACACACTAAAGCAAAAATAGCAGTATCTTAAATCAGTTATTTCAGTTATTGGAAGCACAGTATTTATTGTTTTAATTAAACTAGGTGACACAGTATTTAGATAGATAGATAGATAGATAGATAGATAGATAGATAGGAAAGGTACTATATAATAGATAGATAGATAGATAGATAATGTCCAAAGAGGAAAATTTAGCTTTATACAGAAGCTCAAGAAATATTATAACAAGCAGCAACAAGTTACAGATGAGAAGACTAATTGTGACTTTGTCAAGGATAAAAGAATGTCACAATGAGGAATTATATACATGTAATGACATAACCATAATGGAGCTCCAGTAGTGTTTCTTAATACACTTCAGTTGAATAATTTATTGGCTAAAAGTCCTGAATGTTAGCGTGTCAGAGAGAGGATGTGCATCACTGTTTACGTTTTGTCTTCATTCTGTCCTCCTGTATTATTTCCTGGTGCTCGAGAGTGCATCCTATAACTGAGCGTGCCCTTTCAATTAACCTGTTGATTCGGTAGGCGTCTCTTGAAGTGATGTTACAGGCCCAGCAAACCACTATGTAGAACATCACTCTGGCCATCACAAAGTTATAGAATATGCGAAGGATGTCAATACCCACAATAAAGTACATGTGCTCCACTCATCTCATATCCTTGGTTCTAACTCATGCGTAAGCACTGTCTTTGTGGAGTTTACAGGTGGTCGCAAAGGTTTTTCATAATAGTTCTATAGTTTCTTCTTAAAATACAGATTAGTCCAACTGGCAACTCTGAAAAAATGTATTGTCCATGGCTGTTTTTTTCCCCTGGCGTAGAATGTTGCCCAATGTGGGCCTTGCCTCTGTTCAAACCACATTTGGAAATTAGTAAATTGATGAATATGGCTGGTGTTTAACATCCAGAACAGAGGAAAGCAGATATTAATGATGATCAAAGGATGGATTAGAAGAAAGTCTGCTTACCCACTGAATGAAAAATTTTTGAGGTTTATATATACAGTGGAACCTCGGTTTGCGAGCATAATTCGTTCCGGAAACGTGCTCACAGTCCAAAGCACTCGTATATCAAAGTGAATTTCCCCATAAGAAATAATGGAAACTCAGATGATTCGTTCCACAACCCAAAAATATTCATATAAAAATGATTAATATAAAATATAAAGTAAAAATACATAAAACAAATTAACCTGCACTTTACCTTTGAAAAGAATTATGGCTGGTGTGAGTGAGTTTCTAAACTCTTGTGGGATTCCACCCAACAGGACCACATGCGGAACAGTGTCCCAAAGCAATCGCAGTCTCCCAGAGCTGTAGCAGTTCGCCGTAAAAGCAAATCCGAAAAGATCGCAGACATGCTATAAGCGCCTTCCGTCGATGGGTGATACAAGGAATAAGGAACATTATAAATGCGCAGGGCACAGTACTACTTGGCCACGACCCTGCCTGACTGCTGTGTCTGTGTATAGGAGAGCGGCAGATCCCGCTACAATAAATAACCACGCTGTTGCTGTTTCAAGCTGAATAAAGCTGGTGTTGCTAAAGTACTGAGACTCAGCTTCATGTTTTGGGGTGCAAGACGGGATCTCGCATGTCACAGCACACACACGCACACACACACACACACACACAGTCACAATGCTGTTGTAAACAGTATACGCTTGTACGGATGTTGACTATATGAGTGAGGCACGCCGACTCAGACGGAGAATAGGAGACGATTGCCCACAATCCCGCAGCGAGAGAGAGAGAGAGAGAGAAGAACCATCAGCTCAGTTGTGATCACAGTGCTGCACTAGTGGAGAAAATACACTCGGTCCTGTGTATTCAAATATAAAACATGCTCATAAAACACACCGCTCCCCCACTTAGGTCACACATATCATCTTTCATTGGTCCTCACTCCTGCATACACACCCCTCAGGAGAAGGACAAAACTAGTTACCTGACCTGAGAGTGCTCTCATGCAGCTACAGGACAGATTTGGATGTGTTCGAACAACAAAACTTAGGGGAATATACAGAAACAGTTCTATTCTACATCAAGAACTGTGCTGATAACGTCACTGTCCCAAAGAGGATCTGGGAGTTTCCAAATCAGAAACCGTGGATGACAAAAGAAGTACAGACGCTCCTAAAACACGTAACATTGCCTTTAGGTCAGGTGGCAGGGTGTTATACAACACAGCCACAGCTGATCTTAGGAGAGGTATCAAAGAAGCCAAAGAGGCCTATATGAGGAAAATAAAAGGCCACCACGCAGAGGACAACCCACAGCAGGTGTGGCAAGGATTTCAAAAAATTATAAGGGAAGCAACCTCAGGTTTGTTGGCTTCAATGCCTTGCTGGCAGAGTAACTGAACCATTTCTTTGCCAGGTTTGAGGTAAGGAGGTCCAACCTGACCACACCAGCCTCCAGAACCCACACACTCACTCTCCAAGAACATGAGGTGAGACATATGCTCAGAACGGTGAACCCAAGGAAGGCCACTGGCCCTGATGAAGTATCTGGGAAGAAATTTAAAGCATGCACTGATCACCTTGCTGGGGTGGTCACGAAGATTTTTAATCTTTCTCTGGCATTAGCCACTATTCCACCCTGCCTAAAATCATTAATCATTATTCCAGTCCCTAAAAAAAAGCCACCAAGAGCTTAAATGATTATAGACAAGTTGCACTATCACCAGTAGTAATGAAGTACTTTGAGAGATTGGTCTTACAGCATGTTAAATTCTGCCTCCCATCTACTTTCGATTGGCATCAGTTTGCTTACAAGTCAATGAAGTCCACAGAAAATGCCATTGCTACCACTCTAAACTGTGCTGCGCTGAGCCACGTAGACCAAAGTGGGAGCTATGTAAGTTTGCTCTTCGAGACTACAGTTCAATTTATTTAATGCAATAATCCATGACATATTGGGAAGGAAGCTGACAGACTTGACCCCCCCCCCCCCCCACACTTCTTCCTGCACCTAGATAAAGGACTTTCATGACAAACTGCCCACAAAGGGTGACCATCCTCTCTCTTCTTCCCATTTGTGAATTTCCCCTTGGGATTAATAAAGTATCTATCTATCTATCTATCTATCTATCTATCTATCTATCTATCTATCTATCTATCTATCTATCTATCTATCTATCTATCTATCTATCTATCTATCTATCTATCTATCTATCTATCTATCTATCTATCTATCTATCTGCTCAACACAGGATCTCCACAAGGTTGTGTGTTCAGCCCACTACTTTAGTCTTTGTTCACATATGACTACACCTCTACCCAAGTTTGCAGACGGCAACACCAGGAGATGAGTCGGTCTACAGAAATGAGGTCCAAAGACTGACTAACCCTAACTCAGGCCCCAGTGATTACACCTAGCCTGAAGAAGAGGCCTGAGTTGTATTGTAATCTTTTTAGTTAGCCAATAAAAGGTGTCATTTTGCTTAACTTCTCACTACATTCATAATGGCTAACACGGTACAACACCGTAATACTGCAAAGCTTATCAAGTAATACTGAAGCAGTGGTTGCAACTGCTAGTTCAAACCCTTCTGTGGTGTTTGGTCCAGCCTAACCAACATGTTACTGTATATCACTTGGCCCATACCCTTTCAAAGCTTCTAATGAGCGTGACTGACTTCACGAGATCCTGATGACTTCTATTTATGTGTTTATTTTCTTATTTAAGTCATAACAGAGGAACTGGGCTTCTGAATCTCCTGGAAGGGTTGTGGTTTTTAGTATCAGTAATTAATTTGTGATAACAATGATCAATTATTTTTTTTAAAAAAGGTTGAATGCAGTGCTGCTTCACCAGCATCCTTTCAACTATTTTTCATGTACGGAGGCCAAGTAGACAACAGAGTAAGCCAAACCAAATGTATTTAACTGTACTTTCGTGTGACAGTGCAAAAAACGGAGAACGGCTATCCCACTAGGGGAAAATGATGTTGTGTTACAAAGAATAGATGCCACCGCAGCAACGTTTCATTTCTTATATTTACAGTATACTATATTACTCTTAGTTAGATCCAAGCCAATTATAATTA
Organism: Erpetoichthys calabaricus; assembly: GCF_900747795.2. Lineage (NCBI taxonomy): Eukaryota > Metazoa > Chordata > Cladistia > Polypteriformes > Polypteridae > Erpetoichthys > Erpetoichthys calabaricus. The sequence continues at coordinate 24,216,797 of NC_041409.2, read as the reverse complement.
AAATAAATAATAATAAAATATGTATTTTATCCTTAAAATGTGCAGTAATTCTGGCAGTTACTCCTATGTTTATGTGGATATGATAGAGCCATGAAATAATTTAAAGTAAAAAATAAAGTTACAAATTTAGGTAAAAAATTAGCAAGTAATACTGAAGCAGTGATTGCAGCTCTGTGGTGTTAATGGATGGTGATAGAGAACTACTCATTTCAGGGTCGCCTCAAGGCAGTAAGAAGGTTACAAAACAAACCTGGACCTTTTTTACACTTCTCCCCTAGAGTGAACTTGTGCTTGTATTCTTGCCTATCCATTGCGCTGCTGCAAACCACTGGTTTAGGTTTGTGACTCTCCATTCTGCCTGTTTTCCACTTTTTTCTGTAATGTTTTTAAGCCTGTGATTTTTCAGGCTCATGGTTTTGATATACTTAGCATCAAATGTGTATTGCGTTGTCCATGTCTGTGGAATAAAACGAATATTTTAACTGCTTTATTATTGAACCACTTGCTTTGCTTTACAAGATAAATATGCTAGTAAATATACTGTATAAAATAAATGTTAATGGGCTGATTATCTGAATCTGAATAGATTACAGATCATGTTTCTAATGCAAAAAAAAAAAAGGCATTGAATTTTGACTTATTGTAGTAGTGGATAATTGTAATTGTAATTGAGCAGACAGGCAAAAACAACTATTTATTAATTTCTTGTAAACTCTAACACCTTCAGATTTTAAGCAATGAGTCTACTTTTCAAAAATATGCTTTGCAGCATGGAAATTACCTCAGTAAGTACATTTACTTCTATGCTGTGTCTAGATCAAATGTTGCTGTTTTAAAACACCAAGTTGGCTTTGCACTAAAGTGTGATGCACATTCACCCGGAGCTAATCAGTAGCCTATGTTTTAAATTTATTTCATTCGTTATTGTTTTTTTTTTTTCCTTTTGAAGAGAGTTGGAAAAAACGGAAATTAGATTTGTTCAGACCAATCAAACGGGGCCTAACCAACATATTACTGTATGTCACTTGGCCCATACCCTTCAAAAGCTTCTAATGAGCGTGACTGGCTTGACGAGATCCTGGCGACTTCTAGTTATGCGTTTATTTTCTTATTTAAGTCATAATAGAGGAATTGGACTTCTGAGTCTCCTGGAAGGGTTGTGGTGTTTAGTGTCAGTGATTAATATGTGATAACAATGACCATGCATATTGAGGACAACAGCTGTGGTTGCCACCATATACACATGCGGAAGAGCTACACATCAGCGTAAATGAGTCAGAGACTGACCATGGCAAAAATCAAACAAGTGAAATCTGCTTATAAACCTGCTTCTCTGTCCCATTAGGGTAGGATCGGGGCAGTCCATAAAGTCAGAATGCTTCATTTTATATGATATGTTTTTACTTTCGCATATGCTAACTAACTCTAAATATGTATGCCGGTGGTTTTTAATGATTAAATCATTAATAATGAACCTCATAAATTTACAAGTAGACCTGCTAGACACTTCATATGGGACTGATGAGATTATAACACTGATTCTGTCATTGACATTTCTCAGAATTCCCATGGTTAAACAAGTCAAGCATTTCCACCTCCTCTGCTAGAGTTTATTTGCTCTTCCAATTACATCTGTGTTTTCAAGGAAAATGAAAAATGCTGTTTCTTTCTCTCCGCACTTCTGATTCTTATGAGTGTTGGCCCATATTAATACAGTAAAAATGAGTGAAGACATTTTTTGGCTATCCCCAGACACTCTTACATAAATGCAGTATTTCAGATTTAGAAAAAGTAAACGGTTTTAATACAGCAGCCTCTCTGTGGGGCTCCGTTTGTGTTCAATACACTATGACTACACATTAAACTTACCTTCTGGGGTGGTTTTATCTCATGGACTGGGATCCTGCAACTTACTGCTAGGCCATCTAGAATAGCGAGTTAGGCACAATATAGGGATTCCAGCTGTTAGCTTAAATTATTACTGTTTGAGTAAACTTTAAAACATTTAACACAGCCCAAATGCTTCATAATGAACCATAAACATGTTCAGTCATTCGTATAGTAACTAAACACTATTCAATTCAAAGAGTAAAAATTTACATGTGTTTAAGTTGGCACGTGCAGACACAGTTAACCAAATAGTGCATAGTCAAACTCGGAAAGCAGACCAGTCAGTGCTTAATAAAACGGCTAAATAACTGAAGTAAAAAATTAGCAAAAATAAACTAGTGTGCATTTCTGGAATTTCAGAAACATACTGTAAATTTTACAAGACATAGCAATGCTATACTTTTATGTGTACTGCTGTATTTCTGTGAAGCACACAATATAAGCATGCAATAACAAAAATATTCTAATTGTTCAGCTCATTTTTTCATAGTAATAATGTGTTTTTTATGATTCACTTAAACCACTCATTTAGTGTAATTAGAAACACTAGATTTCAGTTTTAAAATCTTTAAGGCTGCCCTTTTAAAACAGAAAATGTCAGACTTACAAAATCAAAGAGCCTGGAATCTACAGTCATATTTAAAAAGTCAAAAGGCACAGGGGTCAGAGTCCAGTAAACATTCAATCTGCCTTTTTACTATAGTGAAGTACGGTAACAGCACAGGAAACACGATAATTATAACAACTTATTATCAATGTAGGCAATCATAAGGATGTGAAAGCTGATAAATGTCACTAGAAAGAAATTCATCTGCAAATGTGATGGACTGTATTTGGACGAGATCATGACAACATTTCTGTTAGTAATTCTAAAAGTTACTTGAAACTTGCCAACAAAGTGTATTGAGGGTTCATTCAATGTATTTGAAATAAATATAATGTGTACATATGTTAACTGAAACAAATAAGACATTTTATACAGCTTATATAAACTTTTTTATGTAATCAATTATGTAAATACCTCTTTCTCTTCTGTTAATATCTCTTCCAGATATTTTTAAACAAATACGAAATGTGTATGTATGCTCAATACTGTATGTATGTTATGTAAATATATAACATGTATGTTAGTTAATTCTTAACTCTATATGTCATTTTAAAAGCCAGTTTAGGGAAATTGTTTTAAGCCTGAAATTTGACTGTGAAGATCTTAAAAACTTACTTCTCTTGGGATTTCTCGATAAGTCTAACTGCACCTTCTTTTAAAGCGGTAGTGCGTAATTACCTAATATTACGTAATGCTCTGGTTCTCACATTACCATTTTGTCATAGATCTCAGGGCTGGTGTGTGAGGTGAGGCGACGAGGAGACTGAACTTTAGTCAGGGTGGCATTTTCATTTAACTTTCTTTTTTAAGATTATGAAATAACAATAAAAATAAAAGCTAGGTATAAACCACATCCGATATTCATTTATATACTACATTTAAAAATGGTGAGAAATATTTTAGTTCTAAAAGTTTAAAATTTGGCGTAACACAGTTTGCAGCACCTCGGCACACTACGAGCATCCGAGAATCAAAATGGCGAATGTGAAGCCTAATCGGCCCTTGGTATTGTCGTTTTCCTGATAATCTGTCGTGAATGTACAAAATTTATAAAAAGGAATTTGACAGATGCAACCCTATCACCACAAACAGCAGCTACATGCAGGCTTCAACTTCTTTACAGTCCAAGACGTCTGCAAATGCAAATTGGTCAGCGCTGGTGCTCAAAGATGCTTTCAGTGGAATCATCACTTTCTGAAAATTACACGTTTGAGGTGTGACATTTCAGAAAATATGTAGGAATTGAATTTTGTGTGTGTGTGTGCATTTCACATTTCAGTAAAAAGAATCAAATTTATGTCACGAGTGAAAAAATTAAAACACTTACAACACATATACGGTAATTATCTTCCTGGGGAACTCAATATTTACCTCGCCAGCCAACAAGGTGGCATACAATAATAGTGATAGCACCTTTATATATATATTTTTTTAACTTTGTAGCCTCATAAAGTGTAACTATGTAAAATATACTCACATTCTTGAACTAAATTGACTAGCCTAATATAATTAAAAATCCAATGAAATCAAAGTATAGTGAATATCTCTAAAATTTACCCATGATTCCTTGGTAATATCTGCAGATAATGTAATATTATTATTACACATTCAATGCATGTTGTCTGTTTTTCTAGCTATGGAGAACTTTTTAGTGTGGCAGGAGAAGGAGAGAATATGAAGAGTATAATCATCAAGTGGAGTTATAACTCAAGTTTTAATGTAAACCATTAGAGATGTACTTATACTTTGAATTAAATCAGTCTTTTGCATTGCATTTAAAGTCTACAGTTGCAGTCCTTTTAATTTCACTTTTCCATTTCTGTGTATCCTATTGTACGCCACCTTGAGGATTATTATTTTTATTACTATTGCTTAATTATTATCTACATATAATTGTTGCCCATTCAACCCCATTTATGACAAGCCGGTGTGCATGCATCTCATTGTATATCTTCTGATTATGCCAATTTGTAAAATTTTGTTCATTTCGGGAATCAGAGGAAGTTGTCAGTCAAAACTGATGTCTATTATGTCTCAAACGTCTGTACCGAATATTTGCAGTATGGAATTTGAAATGAACAGAGGTGTTGGGGATGCAGGATGAGATTCACATTAAACATCTGAAGTGTTTTTAAAGCCCATTTTTTCTGTTGTTGTTTTAAAGCTAATCTTTTGTTTTATATTTTTCGTAAAATATTTTTTTGTTCATTGTTCAGAAAATGCACTGAATTGTGAAGTCTGTATTGCAATACGTAATGTATGAGTAAAGCGTATTGTCTCATGTCTAGTAAGGTTACATCTCGGTGTGTGTGTGTTGGGGTTAGGCAGGGATGTTGAGATTGGCAGTTCACGGGCAGCAGAAATCCACTTTGCCTCAGGTGGCATTACTCCACACGCCAGCCCTGTTAGGTATTAGTACTCTATTATTTTGTATCTGACACCCGAGGGTAATTACTTTATAATAAGTGAGTTATTCTCAGGGTTTCCCCACAAGGTTTTAAAACTTGGAAGCACAACAGGAGAAATGAGGAGTTAGGAGTGCATCAGGTAAACTCATTTGTGCTTTCAATAAAATAAAATGAAGTTATGTATTTTAATACATTTTTGTTTATTATGGTGTCAGAGAATGGTGACGCGTTGCATGTTGGTCAACCATAGATTTAAGAATTTCACTGTACTCTGTACACATGACAGTACTACTACTATGACTACTTCTACTACTGTACACCGTTCCAAAACTGTATTCTCTCATTAATCTTTATTTAAAAGTGTATTCAAACTTGTAGTAATTCTTGACCTTTTAGAAAGCTCTGCAAAATAATAATTTAGGAAATGTTACAAATAAATGAATATCAGATGTACAAGCTTACTTTAGATTAAATAAAATTATAGACACTAGGAGCAGACTGTGCCATGTAGCCACAATACATTAGAAAAAAAAATATTTTTTTATTTTTAGCTATATAACACAACTCTATAGAAGTTTAAATGCAACTATTAAACAAAATGATAGTGAATACTTTCTAGCTGTGAAACAGCTGAACAGCAACATTTAACCACTTCTTTGCTGAATTTCAGTTTCTTATCATTGACATCAAAGTATTTTTTTACCATGCAGTTTTGAGAAGGGACAAGAATGTGTGTGCGCATCCTCACACAAGCAGTGTGGCTTTCTTTGAGATTGTGGCAAACTATCTACTCCTGGCTTCTCCAAAGGGGTCCTTTACGATCAGATCTACCTTGTGCTGTCTCCACTGAGGACTGGAGTACATCTGTTTCTAAAGTCCTGGGATGAACTTCTCTAATTCCTTTCTACCTTCTCATCTCCTGTTTATCTCCTCTTTCCATACTGATCGGTTGAAGTTAGGCTCCCCGTCCCATTTTTATTGTGATCTGTTATTATGGCTCAGACCCTTAACTCAGGATAGTGGAGTGGGATGGTGGGAGCCATGGATTGTGGGGATGTAATAATGCATGCTTTACTGATGTGCACAGCTTCCATTTATTGGACTGTCATTAAAGTACACATTGTTTGTTAACAGGGTAGGTGTTTTATGTGTTATTAACAGAAAATACAAAAATAAGACCAAAATGACATATTTATTTTAATAGTCAACCAATTCAGGCCCCATCTTCAGGCAAGATGTAATGTAATGAACGATTAGATCTTGCCTGAAGAAGGAGCCTGAGTTGCCTCAAAAACTTGCATATTGTAATCTTTTTAGTTCGCCAATAAAAGGTGTCATTTTGCTTGACTTCTCACTACATTCATAATGGCTAACACGGTACAACACCCTAGTACAATAGTCAACCACAAACTTTAGTTAATTGCAAATATGAAGGTGACAAATTTAATGCAATCAGGAAGAAGAAGAAGTAGACAAAATTGAAAAAACAATTATAGCATAAAACTGCATTAATCTGATATCATATACAAGTTGAAAAATTATTTTAATACTAGCTACTCCTAACACACATACAGATAACATGGTGGCACAATGGCTAACACTACTTCCTAGTCGAAACACTGCCCGAGTTTGCACGTTCTCCAAATGGACTGCTCATAATACCTTCTTTAATGAATATTAAGTTTACTTGTGGAATTTCGGTGCAATGTAAAATCTTAACAAAGACTATAAATTTGAAGTATAGTAGTATTCTCTTATATGTTTGATTAAAATGTGTATGTTTGCATATAGCACAGGAAGTTCATTTCATTTCTGGATACATTTCTAATAGTTTACAGCCATTTTTAAAATCTAAATTACAGTAACAAATAACAGAAGCCTGAAATATATTGAAAATGCAAACCTTAAACAGAACCATATACATCTACAGGGCACTTCCAATCTAAATTTGATTTTTGTCTTGCAACTCTTGAATCAACATCCACTTTGGAAGTAATTATTTTATGGATTAGTCTACTGTATATGGTAAATCACCGCTACAGCAAATAGCAAGGACTAATGGGGACATCTGGGGGTTAACACTGGGAAGTGGCAGCAGTGGGTAAAGGTCATTCAGACCAGGGTTTCAAGTAGTCAACCCCACAGCACCTCTAAGGCTTTTGGGACCAGTTGGTTTGGCTGTTTCACCTGTTTGCCAGTTTGGGCTTCTTTACCTATATATAATAGAGGTATTAATTTGAAGAGCTGGACTTTGGTAACTAAGGGAGAGTGCTAATTTCATTATATATACCTGCACTTGGTTGTTTCTCTATATTTAATAAATACTAGGGGTTCGTGCGCCAACCCCCTGGCCAGCGCTACATGTTAGCCTCCTTGCAGTACTGCCGCTCGCGTATGGAGATGTGGATGTATAATTTAAACAGATTTTAATTTTTATGTGTAATGTTACATTTGCATCCACGTGACATATAACTGCCCGTGATTGAATTTTGTTTCTTTCTCTCTATTAAACTTTTTCGAATGTTTGGCTCTGAGATTTGTTGTCTTTGCAAAAGCTATTCTAACGGGAAACTGTTAACGTTTTAATACGAATGGCCTATCAAGATTTCCTTTGGTGTCTAATGTTATCCCCTGAAGATGTACTACATCACCTTGCTTGGATACATCCTTCTTTCTACAGTAATTTGGCAGGTGGAAGACCAGACGGTGTTAACGGTTGTAGATATTCTTTGTGATATTGTAAGTTGTTGTTTTCATCTTCCACATGATCACCACCAACTGTTTCAGCATAGTCTATTTATACGCATTTAACCAATTTGTCATGTTACCGATTGACATTTTTGGCATAAATTCATTTGACTTCACCGTTTCTCGGTGCTAGGATTGCCCGTGTAATCATTTTTTCTGTTGATAACCCCTCATGATGAAATTCTTCAACAAGATTTGGACATAATACGTCTTCTTTAATTGGGAACTTAAAGTGAGGAAAATGTTAAAATTTATAAGAGCTGAGAGCGCAGGAAGTGTGTTTGACAAAAGCATTCACAAAACTGAGAGGTGAGAGGACCGTGTTCTTGTTTGAAAATGGTTGCTAGGGGGTGTGATTTTTAAAAATATCATGGCAATATTCTCGTCTCGTGGGACTTGAAAAAATCTTTTCCAAAAAATCTCGTCTCCTAAAAAGTCTCGTCACATCGAAAGATTTTTTTATATAATAGAGAGAATTGATCATAAAAAAATTATGAGGTACTTATGAAAAGTATTGAAATCCAAGCTTGGACTTTTTCTCACTGTATTCTCACAATTGAATCTTCTACCTTAAAAAAAGGGTAAGTGTTTGTATGTCTGTTTGTGTGTCCATCTGGTCTCTGTCATTCCCCAAGATGGTGCATTGTAAACGTTAACTCCACTTTTATGAATCTCATAACAAATAGCATAAAACAGAGACACATGCATTGCATGGTGCACTGCAAATGATGATGCTGAGGTCTACGTTGATTATTTAGATTTCAGCTCATCTTAGACAGGTAGCATAGGTACTAATATATCAACACATTACTGTTTTGTATTGAACAATGGAAAAAATGTACAAATCTTTTAAATTATAAACATAAAAAACACACAGAAAATAACTGATTTTGTACATATTCAGTGCCCGTTTTGCATATACAACTTTGGCAAACATTAGAGCCAAGAGTCTTTTAGGATAAGTTTTTACCTGTCACACTTGGTTTTTTTTCCAGTGCTTCTAAATGCAGTATTGTAAAAGAAATAAGAAAATAAAAACATTGGAGTCTCAAAATGTTTCATTATTATTATTATTATTACAGTAGAGTCTCTCTTATCTGACATAAATGGGCCGGCAGAACGTCGGATAAGCGAAAATGTCGGATAATGGAAGGTGTTAAGAAAAAGCCTATTAAACGTCAAACTATGTTATAATTTTACACATTATGAACCTAATAATCATGTTTTACAACAAAACAACAGAAAAAAATACCAGAAAAAATTAACTTTGCAACAAAAAATAGACTACGCTCACGCTCGCAACTTGTAGTTCTTGTTGCCGATTGATGTGTTTTTTTGGGGTTTTTTTTGCAGTGGGATGTCGGATAATATGGAATGTCGGATAAGCGAAGGTTGGATAAGCGAGACTCTACTGTATTATTATTATTATTATTATTGTAAGGAACAGCAAGATAGAAAGACCAAACCCGAATAGTAGTTAAACCTAACAATGGATGCATTTAATTAATAATAACAAATCATCTCTTGTAAAGCTTAACATTCCAAGTCACACTATTATGGGCTTTGAGAAAGGCCTCATAAAAAAACACAAACAAAAAACATGCATGACACGGCTGCTCTAACACTGTCCCCATGTCATGTAGCACAACCAGGACGTCTGATCGTCCATCCCAATGTCACATTCTCTCCCTCTGTGATCCACGTCAAACCTGCTGCTATCTTTTGAATGGGGGCTCTCTTTAGTCTCTCCTCTGAAAGACTCTGTATTCTTGAATATGCCCAGGATTGTAGGCTATAGCATGAACATTCTTGAAATTTCTTTGCTTTCAATCAGGTATCCACCTCCACCCATCTCCAAAGCAGTTGCTGGCCACTATGCAATATTAACGCCACAGCAGCTTTCCCCCAAATTGTAACAAATTGGTAATGAACAGTATGCTTTTAATTTAATTTGGCCTCCAAAAAACATTTATTTGAATAGTTTCTGTATTCAGTGGGGAGACCATTGGGTGTGAAATGAATTAAAGCTTTTTTTTTTGGGTCGAAGGCCCAACCTCCACTTGTGCTTGGGAGACCACAATTATTGCGCTAAGCCAATGATCAAAAGATATGGTGAAATTTGTTACATTTTCTCATTATATTTCATGTATTATTTAAGTTTATACTTTTAGTTCAGTGTAGAACTCTGTGTGAGTATGCTGCACAAAGATTTTTCCAAATGCTAATAGTTAAGGTAATAAGTAGCATGCCATCAGTATTTGAGCTATGAGTTTTGAAGATTTGACAAACAAGGTGCTTAGGCTGCAGATAGTAAAACTGTTGGATTTGCAGAATCACATAACATTGGGACTTAGAAAAAAACACTTCAGATAGACTTGGGTGGAAAAAAGAAGTGTAATTCAAATTATACACACATTCACAATCATACAATTAAATAAGCGATGTAGGGGGTCTGAAATCAGAAAGTGCAAATTATGGAAAAGATTTGTCACTGTCTTGAACTTGGGAATGCACAGAAGTGATTGAAAAGGCTGTTAGATTACATAGCTCAAAGTGTCGCGCTGCATTCGGGAATGTTATGCATAGGCTGTGTAACACTCCTGTAAGGGCACTCTTGGACTATTGTCTGCAATATTGGTCTCCATATTAAAAAATGGCTGGGAAGGTCAGGATATGCTTAAAAGGACCTGAGTAATGCTGTAGCTCTTTACAGCTATGTACTGGAAAATCCATGTCAGACAAAAAAAGAATGATCTGAACATAGATTATATATATATATATAAGGACTAGGGGGCTCCACCCCCTGCTCACTTTGCTCACCCACCCCCAGGTTTGGTTTACTGGATATACAATTTAAAGAGATTGTTAGTTTCATGGGAATTGTTACATATGCATTATTTTCACTTTTATTTTAAAACTGCTGCTCGTGTTGTGAAGGCGGGGCAGCTGAATGCACGCAAAGGAGATGCCATCGGATCATCTGCTGTCTTTCTTCTGCTTGTCTCGCTGCCCGATCATTTCAAAGCCTGTACAGCAGCTGTCCTTTTGCCACTTCGCATCTCCGTCGCTCGCGTTGTGAAGGGGGGGGGGGGGGGGGGGGGGGGGGGTTGAGGGTTAGTTTGGCTGAACGCACGCTAAGGAGAAGCATTCTGATCATCTGCAGGCTTTTTGCTGCTGGTGAGCTGCGAGTTTTGCTTGTCTCTTGTCTTTGTTTTAAGAGCTGGGAGCCCATGAAGCGTGTCTGCCAACAGCAATCCAACAACTGCTAGGTTAGACGTCCGTGAACTTGTTTTAAATGATGTCTCACTGCCTTGTCTCTCGTGACGTTGTAAAAACACTACTTGGCCTTTATTTCCGGCCCCGGGCGTGGTGAAATCTCTTTCTCAGGACGTATAATGTGGGGGGTTGGCTGAACGCATGCTAAAGAGGTGCTGTTGCTGCCTTCCATGCTGTACTCCACCCTCCCTCAATTGGACCTAACAGTCACTTAAAACAAAAAAGGCTTCAACCTGGCCTGGAGGGACGCTACGATACTTTCGAATTTTACTGCTTTCATATTCTTTACCTTTCTCTGCATGTGTATCGCACCATCGTTTGTTTGAGCCTTTCGAATTCCACTGCTTTCATAATCTCTTATCTGCCTTTTTTCCTCTCCAACGCTTTTGGGTCTCTTTTCTCCGCACTGTTCTTTCTTCTTTGCTTATTCTTTGACGTTTCATCTAGAATGCATTGTCCTTATATGCTTTATATGTGCTGAGAGCACAGGATCTGTGTGTGTGCTACGTGCCTTTACACGACTGAGTGTTATTTGATATTGTTTGCGTCTCGCGGGTCTTTTAAGTGTCTTCCGAGAACTTCCGAGAAGATCACGTATCGCCGCCCTGCTTTTCCTTTCCAGGATTTTTTTTTTTTTTATAATCGAGAGATATACAGTAAATAGATTCAGCAACCTTACCCCACAGTACTGACGGAGGCCTGAACAGAACCTTTGGCTTCTTCAGTGACACTTCTACCATTCCGCCAGGTCTTCTGCAGCACCAGCTTTTTGAGCTGCTTTGTCCCCACATATTCACCAGCACCACCTCACTCCACTCACTTGAGGTCAGAGGCGACCCATTTGCCACAATCTCCCATGGTGAACCAATCCAAGGACTGAGTCCGCATCCCAGCCTCACTGGGTGGCCACAGAGGCCGATAGTCCTCAGCAACAAGAAGATGCAGAAGTGCTTTCTCAAAGTGCCATGTACAATACAATACAATACAGTTTCTTTTTGTATAGCCCAAAATCACACAGGAAGTGCCGCAATGGGCTTTAACAGGCCCTGCCTCTTGACAGCCCCCCAGCCTTGACTCTCTAAGAAGACAAGGAAAAACTCCCAAAAAAAACCTAGCAGGGAAAAAATGGAAGAAACCTTGGGAAAGGCAATTCAAAGAGAGACCCCTTTCCAGGTAGGTTGGGCGTGCAGTGGGTGTCAAAAGAAGGGGGTCAATACAATACAATGCACAGAACAGAACAAATCCTCAATAAAAAATTAAAAATGTTTTAGAAGTACAGAGCAGAATTTAACAGTAGATGATATCACATAATAAGATTTAGATAATTTTAGACTCCTGGAGACCTCATCCATCAAGCTGCCTCCCCCATTTGGCCATTCCACAGCTGAAACAGTGTTGGGCCAGCCAATCCGATGAAAGGACACCCTCTTTCTCACGATTCCTGCGATCCTCCATCAGGAATGACTTTACCTTAGGCAGGCAAAACAACTTGGCAGGTGGGCCGTGGCACCAAGTGTCACATTTGAGTACAGAGAAGAGAAACAGAATAGGTGAGGGTTAGAATCCAATTCTAACTATCATGTTACTTATTTTTAGTGCTAATGACTAACAACAGAGATGCAGTCTGCACAGTTAATCAGCAGCTCTAGTCAGGATATGCTAAACTGAAGTAGTGAGTCTTCAGCCGGGAAGGGGCATCTCTTATAGTAGCAGGCAGACCATTCCACAGTTTAGGGGCCCTGTAACTAAAAGCTCGACCCCCCACTGTTATTTTATTAATCCTTGGAACCATAAGCAGACCAGCATCTTGAGATTTTAATGTGCACTCTGGTTTGTAAGTCATGATAAGTTCAGACAAGTAAGCTGGACCTCGGCCATTTAATGCTTTATATGTTAAAAGAAGGATTTTGAAATCTGCCCTGAACTTAACCGGGAGCCAGTGTAAGGATTTAAGAACTGGAGTTATGTGTTCGTATTTTCTTGTTCTTGTAATAATTCTTGCAGCCGCATTTCGGATTAACTGGAGGCTGTATAAAGAACAGTTTGAACATCCAGTGAACACCGCATTGCAGTAGTCAATTCTACTAGAGATAAATGCATGAATTAATTTCTCAGAATCCTGTTTATTTAGAAAGCGCCTTAATTTCCTAACATTTTTAAGATGGAAGAAACATGTTATGGACAATATATAGATAGACATTTCTATATAATATATAGATAGATATAAATGTGCTGAAAAAATCCATGTCATGGGTAAATGTATCAGCACAACTGCTCATCCTCCAAAGATATTTTGCCATTATTTCCTTTAAACTTTTATCATTGTTTTCATACATCTTTTCTTGGATAACTTTAATAAATAGTGAATGTCTGCTATGTGAAAATGTTTTTTTTTTCTTTCATTTTATTATGTCTAAAGGAAAAGCTCTAAAATCTGTAATGGATAGATATTCCATTTTTTTAGGATTTTCTAGGCTGTGCGAGATGCAGTCGGTGTAATCTACCTCACATTTTTAGCTTTGTGAAGGCATAATAGAGTATATGTGAATAAACATCAACAACAGAAGAGAAAAAGAGCATATTTATTACCTGTTTTTACAATAAATGGGAAAGAAAATTCTGATTGTTTCATGCTTGAGGTTTTCCCCACTTAATTAAAGTTGTATTTATTAATGCATTTAACATGACCCAACTCTGTATTTCCAGAATTGAACTGCCGCTGTTTCAGGTGACAATAAAGAATGAAGCTATTTCTCACTGACATCTGCAGTATTCACCTCAAACGCCTCATAGAAACAGAAAAAAGGAGACAATCTGAGTAAGAAATAACAATTGTATCAAAAATAGAACAAACTAATTTAAGGTGACACCTTTATGATTATTCATGAAGGTCATTATCTTGTCTAAGTGAAATGTCAAAACTCTTGTAATAGCACTTGCTTCGCTTTTGGGGAGCATGGGAAGTCACATTGACACTTTTCTTTTTTTCAGGGAACATGAAACACGGGAATGAGCTGCTATAAAACACGTGCACTTGCAGTTTTATTTTCATTTATCACCCCTGAGAATGCTTCAGTGGTAAAGCTCTTTCTCTCAAAAAGTAAAACTCACTGACCTCAGGAATAAAAAAGATAATTTCCAATTAAGCCTTTCCGAGTTTGCAGTTGCCACCTGAAATATCACTTGTACGTACTGTTTAAAAGTAACTCGAGGCCTCTACAGTTTATTGACATGAAGGGAAGTTTGTATGACTTTGATACAATAGGCAGGATTAATTTAAGCAGACAAATGTGCTCCTATTACTGGTAAAATGATAACTGGAGGATTTTATGCTTATCCTTATACTAGTTTCCCAATTAATTAAGCATTTCTTGTATTATTCTGAATAAAGAAAAAATGACAAGCCGCCCAAGCTGAAATGAAGACATTCAAAACTGTAAGTAAAGAATAGTATAAACTTCAAGGCTTGATTGACATAGCAGTCACTCTGTAACAACAGCAGCTGACATTTTAAATTATAACAAATACGGTAGACCTCATGTTTTGCCCAATACCATTACTGTACTATTCACTGGATTTCAGTTTATAAGGTGTTCTGTAAAGTGCATATGGATTGTCTGTATTTCCTAAACATGCTAAATAGCTCACCAAGAGAATTTTCAAAATCCACATCTAATTGTTACAGACTATAGCTTGAGTCAGAAATTCATGAGCGTCCTGCCTTTTGAAAGACGTGAGTACAATACTTGACATTATTTTGATTAAGCCGTTACTTGACATCAGGTGGTCTAGCCTCATCCTCTTTTCAACAGCTGTTATCATCTTGTCTTTTTTCCTTTACCAAATGGTTTCTGCGCTGTCCCACCTACCAACAGAGGCAAGAGGTCCTGTAAGCTGTGATGCTGCAGTCTTCCAAGAGAAAGATCACCTCTTGTGATTGGCTGTGTCTGAGACCTCACATGCATCTCCTCATCACCTCCTGTGATCCTCTGAAAAGTCTTAACAACACATTTGTTCCCCTCCAAGCCCTCACTGTCTAATTCTGGTTGCCATGGTTGCTTTCTGTGCAGCATTTGAACTCTTTATATGGACATCCCACCTGAATATGCTCTG
The DNA here is from genome assembly GCF_900747795.2 of Erpetoichthys calabaricus. NCBI lineage: Eukaryota > Metazoa > Chordata > Cladistia > Polypteriformes > Polypteridae > Erpetoichthys > Erpetoichthys calabaricus. Next base: position 24,201,755 of record NC_041409.2, on the reverse strand, counting down.
TTTAAAATTATCATTACGCTATTTTCAATAACACAGGCTGTCAGGGACATTTTCACAGGAACAGCAAGTTTTAGCAAATTGAAAGTGCGTCCAGTACAGCTTCCAGACCACAAATGTAAGTAAAAATAAATCAGCAATATAGGTCACTGAAAAGCTTCTTAATTATGAATATACAATCAAAAGTTTTCCAAAAAAGAAATTAAAGTATACAATACAAATGAGGCTGGAAATACATCTTGATGAATTTGGAGTGATGTCTTTCTAAAGGGTCATTGTGTAGACATAGTTTTTGAGACTTTCTCTTCATGAGAGTAGAGAAAAGCCAAGCAAAATGACACCTTTTATTGGCTAACTAAAAAGATTACAATATGCAAGCTTTCGAGGCAACTCAGGCCCCTTCTTCAGGCAAGATGTAAGATGATTATCTTGCCTGAAGAAGGGGCCTGAGTTGCCTCGAAAGCTTGCATATTGTAATCTTTTTAGTTAGCCAATAAAAGGTGTCATTTTGCTTGGCTTTTCTCTACATTCATAATGGCTAACACGTTACAACACCCTAGTACTCTTGATGAGAGGTTAGACATCTAGCGGTTGTGGAGGTCACCATACTAAGATAGATAGATAGATAGATAGATAGATAGATAGATAGATAGATAGATAGATAGATAGATAGATAGATAGATAGATAGATAGATAGATAGATAGATAGATAGATAGATAGATAGACAGTGTGAATAAGGCACTATATAAGCGCCCGACCCGGCACAGATTCACACTGAGGCATGTGTAAATGGAACAGAAATCTTTTATTTTTCTTCACCTGTGGGGCACGTCTTCCTCGTGAACCCCACAGGCAATACACAGTCCCAAGCACTTAAACACAGCCCAAACACTCTTCCCCTGTGGGGCACATCTTCCCCGTGAATCCCCACAGGTGTAACACAGTCCCAAAGCACCTTACTATCAACGCAGCAATCCTTCCGCTGGCACCACCACTCCTCTCAGGCAACCTCGTCCTCTTCCTCCCGATTCCGGCTAATTAGTGGTGGATGCTGGCCCTTTTATAGCCCACCCAGAAGTGCTCCAGGTGCTTAATGACCTGTGGCTAATTGCACCTCTTAGGCGGGGCTGTAGAGATGTCCAGGTGAGCTCCGGAATCCATGCAGCACGCCCTGGCGGCCATCCCAGATCCCCACAGGGTTGTAGAGAACTCCATCTCCCAGGAAACTCTTCGGGAAACTGAGGCACCTTCGTCAGCCAGAGAGGCTGCCACCAAGCGTCCCGGGGGAGATAGTGAGGAGCCCATGGCTGCTCCCCCGGACCATATACAGTAGGGGCATCCCGACCAGGCATGGGAACCGGCCTTCCATTACATCACCCCTCTTCCAGATGAGTCTCGTGGGACTCAGCGGCCCGTCCCGCGAGGGTTGGTCTTCTTCATAATGGGGAATCGGTGTCCTCAGCACTGCGGCTTTGCCCTGTGGAAACAAAAGCAAACGGTCTGGGAGTGTTGCCCCGACGTCCCTGCCACTTGGACGTCCTCACAGGACAACACCGCCAGATGTGGCCACAGCGGCCGCAGTTGTAGCACACTCGACTCCCTTCGGCTCGACCCTTGCGGGAATGGAAGCAGGCAGGAAACTGCCCCTTCACCCGCTTAGTAGAGGGCTCCAAACATGCCAGGGGAAGGTACTGAGGTTTCTGGTGGCTCCCCCGGAACATGAGCAGAAGGGGCCCGGCCGTCTACTACAATAAATAGATGGATGGATGGATGGATGAATGGATAGATAGATAGATACTTTATTAATCCCAAGGGGAAATTCACATACTCCAGCAGCAGCATACTGATACAAAAAAACAATTTTAAATTAAAGAGTAATAAAAATGCAGGTATAACAGACAATAACTTTGTATAATGTTAACGTTTACTCCCCCCCCAACCCAAACCCCCCACCCCCCCACCCACACGGGGGGGAACTGAAGAGTTGCATAGTGTGGGTGAGGAACGATCTCCTCAGTCTGTCAGTGGAACAGGAAACTGACAGCAGTCTGTCACTGAAGCTGCTCTTCTGTCTGGAGATGATCCTGTTCAGTTACAGTAAAGCTGATAATGCACTATGTTTCTTTTCCTTTGACATGCCACGTGGAGGAAATCAAGTTATGTTTGTTTTTGTTTATTTTAACTTTATTAATCCCGAAGGAAATTACTTAGTTTTCGCATACCCCTTGGGGTCAGAGCGCAAGGTCAGCCATTGTACAGCACCCCTGGAGCAATTACAGGTCTTGCTGAAGGGCCCAGCAGAGTAGGATCTCTTTTGGCAGTGATGGGGATTCGAACCAGCAACCTTCTGGATACCAGCACAGATGCTTAGCCTGTTTTCTGCTCAAACTCATAGTATTTCAAATTTGCTTTTTGAAACTTCTGAATAACTGTGATGATTAAAGTCTCAGTTGCATTTTTGTCATTCTCACATTTATATCAACTGCACTTTTGTATGCTCTGTATAAATAAGTCTGAGAACAAAGCATCATTAAAAGCAAATAAGAACAAGGAGATTAGTTATATATGCAAAAGAAATGGGAATAACTCTAATTCTCACTTCATTCTGGGTTCTTTCCCAGAAAGTATGCATTTTTTCATAATCATGCTTAATGAGCCCAGACATGCAGTGTGTATAAACTTGAAACTCACTTATCAAAATGAAGGATCACTGAAGGCCAGAGATAGTGTAGAGCTGTGTCAGTGTACTTCTGCAAAAAAAAAAATGTTAAGAAGGTTAAAGGCACAACATTTCGGGTGTAAAGCCTTCATCAGGAGTGCAACTGAAAAGGAAAGAGCAGGAGAGGAAGGATAGAACTAAGATAAGGTGGATAAAAGTTGAGAGTAGGTGAGAAAAAGGCATCATTAATGAAGATGAAGGGCGACGTTAAAAAGTTAGTTGGCCATTAAGACCTGAAGAAATGGGTGATCCCAGGGTGAGAATGAGCTTACCTCCTTCTGGTTGTCTTTGAAAAGTGTCTTTGAGGCCCTGTGAATGAACACCGAAAGAGAGATCAGTGTGGATATGCTCATCGGATGTGAAGTGTGAAGTATGAAGTGTGACAAAATGGTCTGCTAGCCATCTCCCAGTTGTACCTACAAAGATAGCTAGACACTTCATGCAAGAAATGCAGTAAAGATTTTTAGACAGGCAAGAAGCCAATCAGTCATTGTCCAACCCGCTATATCCTAACCCAGGGTCACGGGGGCCTGCTGGAGACAATCCCAGTCAGCACAGGGCACAAAGGCAGGAACAAATCCTGGGCAGGGCGCCAGCTCACCACAGGGCACACACACACCAAGCACAATTTAGGATCGCCAATCCACCTAACCTGCATGTCTTTGGACTGTGGGAGGAAACCCACGCAGACACGGGGAGAACATGCAAACTCCACGCAGGGAGGACCCAGGAAGTGAACCCGGGTCTCCTAACTGCGAGGCAGCAGCGCTACCACTGCGCCACTGTGCCGCCCCAGCCCATTGTTTAATATTGAATTTATCAGAGGGAACAGATTCAAGATTATTACTGGAGACATATTTGCAAGTGGCTCCTGTTACAACTCAAAGTGCCTGCTCAAGAATTTGGAGTGAGCTGTGGACGAGGAGTTTGTGTGGGTTAGGTGGTCAGTGGAAGCCTGCCGTAGTAGCACCACAGGTAGGGCAGAAATTCCCCTAGCTAATTAACCTAAGTTTGACAACTCTGGAAAGAAAATGTATGAAAAATGTATAAACTACAGAGAGACATTGCTAGGAACAGAATTTGAGCTTAAGACTCTGAAGCTATGCGGCAGAAGTGCTCACTTTTGTGTTACACCAACAAAAACAAAATTAAGTGTTTTATTGAAAGATCCCTGTTAGTAATTACTTAAATCACTTTTGTCTCATGTTGTTTAATATTTATTTATTTATTTTTATCATTGCTGTTGCCATTTTGTGTATTTGATTTTTTTTTTGTATGTATGCTGCCATTTTGTTTCCCTACATTTCATGGGCACTAACATTTTTTGGTCAGGTTGCTATGATACTGCAAGGTTGTTAGACATGTGATATGTCTGCCATGTGATATGTGACTTTCTGGCATGATACAAAAGATGGCAGCTCAAATAGGAAAGCACTGCTACTTTGTTAAAATGTAGGGAAGTTTTGTGAGAGGCTAGTACTCAAAAACAAAACAAATCTATTTGGAAAGTTGTTTTGGTTTAGAATTCTAGTTTCATTTTAAAGGATTACTCCACTAAAATTATTTTTTGTTAAATTTTACTTACCCCGTGACCAAACAAAATGTTTAATCTCATGTTCTGGCACGGAACAGACATATCAAAGGTTCTGGTGGATTAGGCATCTATGGTGACCAATGCTGGCAAATATTACTTTCTCGTATGCGAAGTATAGAGAAAGTATTGGGATCCTCCAAAAATTCCATTTCGAGATTTCCATGAATCTCAAAATTTTAGACCTCCCTGAATCAGAAAATACAATTTTTATTTATTTGGGGTTCTAAAGTGTTTTTTACTTTCTCGTATACGTAGTATTATAATGGTCCAAAAATTTGATGTCAAGATTTTGATGAATCGCGACGTTTTACATCTCCCTGACTTTCTCGTATACAAAGTATAGGGCAAGTATTGGAATCCTCCAAAAAAATAAACTTTTCGAGATTTTGATGAATGTTTTAGACCTCCCTGACTCCGAAAATACCATTTTTGGAATTATGTCTCTGTGCATGTGTGTGTGTGTGTGTGTGTGTGTGTGTGTGTGTGTATGTAAACACGATAACTTGAGTTCGCTTTCACTTCGGTCAAACAAATTTTGCATACAAGTATTAGGTGCAAAACGTAGATTTCTATCAACTTTTGAGCTATTTCCACTTACCGGAAGTGGTACTTTTTTATTAATGCAGCTGAAGAGTCCAATTTATTCAACATTACTTTTATAATAATTGTTCAATATATTATTAATTTGATTTGATTTGTTGTTGATGGTTCTTTAATGTACATAATATAAAAATATAATCCTTGTCTTGCAGTTTACTCCTCAAATATCCATCCCCATATCTGAGTATACGAGAAAGTCGAGGGGAGACCACTCCCGATTTTTTTTAACAGCAATTAGAAAGAGCATTTTGAGGAGCTCCTAAACCCAGCCAACACATCGCTATCCTTGCAGACAATGGTATTGCATGGATATTTGATTGGTTATGACAAGTTGCCAGTTTTGGCCATATCCGTTTTTGGAGAGGGCTTATGATTAAGTATTTTGTGGAATCGTATCAGAGTTGGTGTCATAATATAGTGTTCCAAGGTGACATCCTATAATTCAGAAGTAAGAGATGTGTTTGATTTTTTGTAGAAGAGTTGAATCCATGTAAACTGGCTGTTTGACTTCATCAAGAGCATATCTTCTCAACTTTCCCCTTCATTCTGCAAATAATAATGTCTTTTTAGGGGTTTGGCACACCTGGGATGAGAATTAGTACCTTCAGTTTTGAGGTCCTTTCCTTAAAAAGGTTTGCTTGCACTTTGTATGTTTCCATCCCCACCTATGGCAGGGGGCTTTGGATAGTGACTAACAAATCCATTTCTAGTGCATTTGACCAATATGACATTCCAGCACAAACATATTGGACTTATTTGGAAAGGTTATGAGCAATTTTGAAGCACTGTATACCCAATTCACACATATAATGAGAACCAGCGCACATTTATTCTAATCATTTTAAAAGTACATTCAGCAATATTGTTTTGTTAAATGGTGCGACTCAAACCACCTAAAACTGAACACCAGCAAAACCAAGGAGCTGGTGGTGGATTTTAGGAGGACCAGGCCCCTCATGGACCTCGTGGTTATCAGAGTTGACTGTGTGCAGAGGGTACAGACCTATAAATACCTGGGAGTGCAGCTGGATGATAAATTGGACTGGACTGCCAATACTGATGCTCTGTGCAAGAAAGGACAGAGCTGACTATACTTCCTTAGAAGGCTGGCGTCCTTCAACATCTGCAATAAGATGCTGCAGATGTTCTATCAGACGGTTGTGGTGAGTGCCCTCTTCTACGCGGTGGTGTGCTGGGGTGGCAGCATAAAGAAGAAGGACGCCTCACGCCTGGACAAACTGGAGAGGAAGGCAGGCTCTGTTGTATGTAGGCACAGAGCTGGACAGTTTGACATCCGTGGCAGAGCGACGGGCGCTGAGCAGACTCCTGTCAATCATGGAGAATCCACTGCATCCACTGAACAGGATCATCTCCAGACAGAGGAGCAGCTTCAGCGACAGACTGCTGTCACTGTCCTGCTCCACTGACAGACTGAGGAGATCGTTCCTAAGCCACACTATGCGACTCTTCAATTCCACCCGGGGGGGTAAATGTTAACATTATACAAAGTTATTGTCTGCTATACCTGCATTGTTATCACAGTTTAATGTCATATTGTTTTTTATCAGTATGCTGCTGCTGGAGTATGTGAATTTCCACCTTGGGATTAATAAAGTATCCTATCTATCTATCTATCTATCTATCTATCTATCTATCTATCTATCTATCTATCTATCTATCTATCTATCTATCTATCTATCTATCTATCTATCTATCTATCTATCTATCTATCTATCTATTGGTAAATTTTCAACAGGGTTAGTGTATTAAAATTAAATTATGAAGCTAATGTGTTTAAAGGCCAGATTGGTTCTTTATTTGCTGTCTAGTAAAAGCTTTTTCCCCACATAACTTCCTTTCTCCCCTCCTGCCCATTTCTATATATTTCCAAGGCTATTTTCACGTTCATGCTTAATACAACATAACATTCCAAGAATGGCTTTAAAATATGCATTCATAAAATCTAAAAGAAAAATGTATCCAGTTAAAGATGTGCATTTAAAATCAAGATGAAGAGATTCGTGGGAATGTTAACCTGCAGTTGCATGGAGGCATCTCAGGACCGAGTTTAAAAACTTCAGATTTATACATCCTTGATAGAAAAACAGCATCAATCAGTTAATGTTTAATATTGCTGCAGCACTGCAGTGATAGCCAGCACATTCTGAATATACCAGCCATCAAAACAAATCTTAAATGAATTATTTTTAGAGGTTCTCTGCCTGCTGTATTTCATCTCTTATGCTAAACAAATGCAAATTAATCATTGAGAAACAAAGCCTGTTAGCATGAATGGCATTGTTTTCTATTTTGTTGACTGCTTTTCACAAATTGAACTAAAGTACGGTAACATTTTTTATTATCATGAAGAAACCTTAAAGGAAACAAAGAGATGAGCAAAGCAAGCGTGAAACGATACTCTGTAAGCTGCCTGCAGCGTGTGATAGGCTATCTGTCATCCAATATAGTGTAAAGTAACTAATGTAATCAGAAGATTCAATGACACATTTCTTTCAGACCAGCATGACAATAGCATTTAGTATTAACATTTTATTAAATCACTGAATTTACGTACATACTACTGGTAGATTGTTCTCCATCCATTTTCTGAACTTGCCTATTCCAGTTCGAGGTGATGGGCAGTCACAGACTATTGAGGCAGCAGAGGGTGTGATGCCAGTTCAAAACAAGGCACATTCACACACACACTTACACACACTTATGACAAGCCAATTTGTTGTTGGCAGTTAACCTGATTGCCGATCCATATGAGAACAACAAGAATGTGCAAACCCGGCACTGACAGTTACCATGCGGGGTGCTGAATCACTAACTACTGTGCATCCCCATATATGAAAAGCAAAACCTCCAACAAATCACTTTCTATTCTTGTATACGTGCCAATAAATTATTTCTGTTTGACTTTTCATCAGATATCACCTTTAAACATAGTGGTTTCATGTCTGTTTTTTGGCCTTCAAAAAAGGGTCAAATGTTCATCTGACAGGATTTAAATGTAAACTCATAAAAACAAATTCTGAAATGATTTTGAAAGCATGTGATTCTTGTTAGGGATCTTTTTATGTCTACCCTATGATAGACTGTATCCCTCTCCAGGGTCTGCTCCTGCCTTGAATCAACTGCTGCTGGGGTAGATTGTGGCTTTCATAACCCTGAACTGGAGTACCCAGCTTAGTGGCAGGATGGATAGATGTGAACCTTCTCTTTGCTGGCTCTTCAGTCACACTGAGATTTTCATCTTTTTCTTAGCAAAAAATGGTTAATGTTGTATGCATATAGAATAAGAGCTACAAGTATCCATTCTCTGTTCTGCTATGTGTATCTTAATAGTTGGTACCAAGTCTGTCCTCTCTACCCTTCGTAGGCTAAAAATTGACATTGATGGGATCCTGGTTGAACCCTCGGCATCAGTCCGTAATTTGGATGTCATCGTTGATCAGCTTCTTACTTTTCAATCACACATCGGCTCAATATTACAAACAGCCTTTTTTCATCTTCGCAACATTGCTCATCTGCATTCTTTCCTCAGTGTGAAAGATACTGAGACACTCATTCACGCTTTCATCACTACCCGTCTGGACTATTGCAATGCTTTGTTTTATGGTCTCCCGACTAAATATATCAATAGATTACAAAAATCTGCTCACATCACTCCTGTCCTCTATGATTTACATTGGTTACCAGTTTCTTCAAGAATCAAATATAAAATTATCTTTCTCACCTTTAGTACTAGGGTGTTGTACCGTGTTAGCCATTATGAATGTAAGAAAAGCCAAGCAAATGGTGCGACTCAAACCACCTACACCTGAACACCAGCAAAACCAAGGAGCTGGTGGTGGATTTTAGGAGGCCCAGACCCCTCATGGACCCCATGATCATCAGAGGTGACTGTGTGCAGATGGTGCAGACCTATAAATACCTGGGAGTGCAGATGGATGATAAATTGGACTGGACTGCCAATACTGATGTTCTGTGTAAGAAAGGACAGAGCCGGTTATACTTCCTTAGAAGGCTGGCGTCCTTCAACATCTGCAATAAGACAATAAGTTCTATCAGACAGTTGTGGTGAGCGCCCTCTTCTACGCGGTGGTGTGCTGGGGAGGCAGCATTAAGAAGAAAGACGCCTAACGCCTGGACAAACTGGTGAGGAAGGCAGGCTCTATTGTTGGCATGG